>NC_051218.1:30667509-30855009 GCF_015220715.1 Pygocentrus nattereri | reverse complement strand
GAGTAGGGAAACTCTGCTAATAATCTGCACAAATGAATAATAAACATGTTAATTATGCATAGTTGTACTCTATCGATACATATTCACTGTCTAGTTCTACTACCTGCAAACAACTGATGGTCTATTTTTCTTTACTCTGTTTTCATACTCTTTGGCTAATGTGGTCTACTCTGTCCAGGTAATCTAATCCTAATCTAATCTCTCTTATACAAACCGGTATATACAGCTACATCAGGGTAGGTGGGATACTATAACAACATTGGACACATTGTTATACTATTCCACCCACCTTAATGAGGATCCTTTGGGCGTGGCGATCCCGTAGCCTTTGGAGTCCAGATTGCCGCCGACCTTCATGGTGTCGCAGGGTTTGCGCTGCTCGATGTATTCGTTCATGGTCGACTCCAACAGGTAGGCGTACTTCCCTTTGGACTTCCGCACGCGCAGCACACCTTCCGCTGTCGTTTTTACAAACACGGACGGCTCAGCGCTGCGCATGTATGTCCACATCTTATCAAAGAGGGCGATTTTAGAACGCTACAAAACCGGAGGAAGAAAGAATACATGAATGAATATTTGAATATATACATACATAAATATTTATTTACTTATTTATTTATTTTACCCACGTCAATTTTTTTAAGTCTGTGTAACAACACCTTAACTGTTGTAGACAGAAAGGGACAGGGCTAATCCGATGTAGGCGGAATGGGTGGAGCTAAACAGCTGTAGGCTGAATGGGTGGGACTAAACTGCTATAGGCTGAATAGGTGGGGCTAAACTGCACTAGACTCCATTGGAGGGTCATATCTCTATGTGTCTTGTAGGCCTTGGCTAAATATTTTTGGGTCCGCTCTCAAACTAGCATCATACACTACACTGCTAAATAATTCTCTCTCATATCAAACACACTCTTCCATGGTCCAGACTTGATTTATTGGTAAAGAAACTCTCTCTTACCCTGAAGAACTCTTTGGTAGATCCGGAATCTAATGTTCCATAAGCGATCTCTGTTTGTTTGGCCAAATCTTCTGCGCTTTCAATGGGGGACACCATCCGCTCCACAGTGAGGAATGCAGCCAGGTTGGCTGTGTAGGATGAGATGATGATCAGAGTGAAGAACCACCACACTCCACCAACGATACGGCCAGAGAGTGACCTGGAGAGAGAGAGTTCAAATCCAGTTCACTCATTAGCAATTCAACAATTTTGCCTCGTTTTTAAAATGTATGTGTCTGAAACAGATGAAGAAAATTTTCAGCTTTCCATTCCAGCATGTAATTAAAATGTAACCTTAAGTCTGGGGATAAACTGTAAAATAAATGTATAATGAAACAACAAGAGCTCTACTGATCCAGTGTTTAAGCAAAGAAATACAGGCAGCACAGCATCGATGCACACCCGCATTTGCCAAATTGTATTTAGACTTCAAATTCAAAGAATGAATGGAAAAAATGAGTTGCATCTCTAAAGAAACTTTATAAGCTAAACGATGAGATAACATAAATATTTATACCTAATATAACTATTCTGTTCTAATAAAATCTGAAAAGAAAAGGATGTTGTCAAGTGCAACGCTGTGTAGAGTTTTGTTCTGCATATATGATGAGGCTTTTAACAGAATCAAATAATCATGAAGCTCATAAATATGTAATGATACCAACTTTTCCATTATATGTAGCTTAATTATGTTACTTGTTTGTTTGAGGAAGGGGTAAATGTGTGTGAGAGGCATTTGACCACAGAACTGTTAACAATTCCAAAAGGACAGTACTGGAAACATAACACCAGTGGCTTACTTAGTCCAAGTGGTACTCTTATAAACTCATACAGTCCTGAATTCCTGTCATTAATACAAACCTTTTCAGACCTTCTATATTGTAGTCTCGCATATTCAAAGTACTTTGTCTTGGTTCCTTCACACCTGATATTAAACATTCATCTCAACTGATTTGATCGCAGGTAGACAGTGACATACAGCCATCTACACCTGGCATTTCCTTACGTCTGCAATCCGTCTCCAGTGACAACTCATGATTGATTTCCCTGACTAGAAGAAGAGCACCACCCACATTTCCTACATCAGTCTCTTGCTGTGTTTGTTGTCAAACAAAAGTGTCCAGTGGGTCATTGTTTATGTAAGTGTACAGGCTGTAGGAATGTGCATTAGACTAAGTTTAGTATTCAAGCATCCACACAAGAATTAATGCACAGATGTCTGGTTGACCATCAGCAGAAAAAAAACAACAAAAAAAAAAAACAAACAAAAAATGGCCAAAATAACATACATTTTGATTTTAATTAATGTAGGTGATAGCTCTAGTGTTTAGAGGCAAAACATCATTAGCACATGAAAACAGAAGCATACATATGAAAACATGTTGTAATTTAAAAAGTCTAAATGGTAGTATTCGTGTTGGATTAGTAATAGAGGCTGCTGCTTCAGATGGGCTAAAATCACAGATAACTGGAGGTTGAAAAGGACCCGTTCTTTCTTCAGGAGACATTTTCTTGGACAATGTACCAATGTAATAGTTTAGGGAAGCATAATTTCACTCTTTCTGTACCTAGCTAGACTTGCTAGACCCATAAGAAATTAAATGCTTTACATCTGCCTTTGTCAGCCACGTCCTTCACAATGCTCCTTTGACAACTTCTGTTTTGGCTAGGGTGGGGGAAAATTGATTCTTTGACACATCACAATGTGGGTGTGAAGAATTCAAAACTGATTCACAAAATTTCACTGTCTAAACCATGTATCTCCATTTTTGTTTTAATTTTTATTTGCAACACAACAGATGTCTTTTACATTGTGTGAAAACTTAATGATGAATGTTCCAATAGAATTGTTCTAAAATGACTTGGAATAAAATTGTTTTACATTAATGTGCACTGAAAGGTAAGAGTGTTTTTGCTTTCTCCTGTAAAGTTACTATTTTGGAGATACTTGTTTTTCTTTGCACAGCGGCGATATGCAAGTTGTGTCACACGAAACGGGAAACATGACAAACATGAGAAGCCACATTACAGGTGTCCACCTGGAGGAAGAAGAAAAACACCCGGTTGTAGTTGCTGCCAAGCAGAAGACCACTGAGCAAGCAATGTCAACAGTCCTTTTAAAACAGGCAAGCAATATTTAATTGAATTCTTAATCTGTATGTTTTCCCTGTCTTTCTGTACTGGAACTATACAAGTATTCAAATATTGATTTCAGTATTCAGATACTGATACCAAGTACAAGTACCAAGTACACCCATGCATAACCCAATAAGCTAGTACAAATAATAAATTGAATGAACTCATAAACAAACAATAGGAAAGATGAAGAAAGAATTTAAATGTGTTTATCTCTTCTGTCACGATGTAGCTGATTAGATGGTCCTTTGTTGGTGCATTATGATGCTTTATCATTCTCACTACAAACTTTAGATGGTCATATGCTTCCTTGACCTACTCCAAACGTGTTTTAAGTTACTGGATTACCCTGCGTCCCTGAGACACACTGGACACTGTTTGCCCCTGTGTTTAGGGCCAACCACATATGATTGATATGACATATTTAAATGTAAGTCTCTACTGACATGAATTTAATTATGCAGTAACTGCTATGCAACTGATGATAATGATGTAATGATGCAGTGATAAAAGAGATAACAAATCAACAAACCTGGGTGAAATATCACAGCCTTGCCTCATGAAGGCTCCGAGAGAAAACCAGAGGCTGTTAAATATCCCAAATTCATTTGTTGACTCGTTTGTCTGGATCTGGCCGTCCTCGTACTCCTCTGTGTGCCATTCATAAGGGCTGAAGCGGCTGACCAGGAAAAGCACAACACTCACTCCAATGTAGGCGAATACGATGCACATCCAGATCTCATAGGCCAGCGGGTCCAGGAACGAAAACACACCAGGCTTGGACTTCTGTGGCTTCTTGATCATAATGGAAATGCCCAGGCTCATGAAGGGCTTCGAGAAGTCTATCACTTCCTCTCTGACCAAGGTGATGGTCAATGGAGCCACAGCTATGTCAGCTTTCTGAAATGAAAATTCAGGTACAAAGCCATCGTTTGTTTAAATTTGATATGGACTATTTCTGACTTGTAGTTAATTAAACAAGTGGAGAAATTATGTAGAAAAAATTTAGAATCACACTTTTCATTCCATACCACATTTGTGTTTGGAAACAGAAGAGCAGTTATATTATTATGATCAAATTTAATGAAAAGTGATGGTTGCAGAACTGAACCAGTTTATAGAGAATAAATCAGATGATAATCAAACTATTTTAATTCATTAAGCTTCTGTGTAAATAATTATGGCATCACAATTACAGCAAATCAAAAGTAATAACTATTCGGTTTCAAAGGGTTATTGACTGTAAAAGCATGGCATTGCTTCAGGTAAACAAAAAAATATTGTGAAAAAGTATTTGACTCACCTAATTTCTGACTTTTTACATTTAAATGTTTCAGATCATCAAACACATTTCAGTACAAGATAAACCCAAACACAAATGGTAAACACAAATTCAGCTTTAAAATTATTGTTCCATTTATTAAAGATAAAGATGTATTCAAAACCTATATCATATTTGTGAAAAAGTAATCCCCTCCAAAACCTAATAACTGGTTGTGCCACCATCAGCAGTAACAACTGCAATCACCTGTTTGCAATAACTTGCAATGAGTCTTTTACCTCACTGTGCAGGCATTTTGGCCCACTTCTTTGCAGAATTGTTTTAATATGGCTACACTGGGGGGATTTTGAGCATGAACTGACCATTTAAGGTCTTGAGATGGGATTCAAGTCAGGACTTAGATTCAGCCACTCCAAAACCTTAGTTTTGTTTCCTTTGAGCCATTCCGTGGTGAACGATCTTGTATGCTTCAGATCATTTCCAGGCTGCATAAACTCTGCTTGAGCTTTAGGTCACAAATTAGGCGGACATTCTCCTTCAGGATTTTATGATGGAGAGCAGAATTCATGGTCCCTGTATTATGACAAGTCATCCAGATGATGCAGAAGCAAAGCAGCCCCAGACCATCACACTACCAACACCAGTTTTCAGTGTTGGTATAATGCTCTTATGGTGGAATGTGGCGTTTGATTTACGCCAGATGTAACGGGACCCATATCTTCCAAAAAGTTCTACATTGGACTTCAGTCCACAGAATATTGACCCCTGGTGAAATTTTGGTAGGCTGGCTACCTCTGGGAAGTTTCAGCACTGCTCCAAGTTCTCTCCATTTGTGGATAATATCTCTTAATATGTCTCACAGAAGTCTCAGAGCCTTATGGCTTTGTGACCCTTTCCAGACTGTTAGATTTCAATGATTTGTTTTGCATCTGTATATGTATCTTTTTAGAACATTCAAGTGTGACAAATATGCAAAAATAGAAGAAATTGGGAAGAGGATAAATACTTTTTCACAGCATTGGAGATTAATAGATGTTATTGAAACTGTCACCGATTTTGTAAAAACTCTCCCATCATATATTTTCACTCACCCCATAAACCAACTCTCCAACCATTCCATTCCAGATTTTTGTCTCAGCATCCCTGGCTCCGTATTTTCCATCCTCCACTATTTTCAGACGGTATTTGAATCCACAGTGTTTGGCGATTTCGGCGGCCAGATCTACACAGTAGCCCTCATATCTCTCATTATCCACAAAGAGATCAGCGTTCTTCTTCAGCATCACATACGGTGCTTCCTGAAACAGAGTGTAGACTTCAGAGTGTACAGTGCAAAGTACACACTTTTTCACACTGTAACTGCGTTTACACGTTGGCAAAACACTGTGTTCAACACTTCATAGCAGGTTTGGCATAGGTGCTCAGCCAACAGTGGCATAAGGCCACTAAGGAAACGTTTCCATGGTAAAAGCTTTACTGACATTTCTGCCTATGCGCTTTGTTTTTCAACTCATAAATTACATGATCGGGTGTTTAGACCCTTGCAGGTGAGTTTCAATCAGGTTTCAAAGAAGATCTAGATGATTCATAGAAGATCTACGTATGATTAGATTGACATTAGATACATTTTGCATCAAAGTCAACAAGAACAGCCAACCTTAGTTTTAGTAGTGTTCAGTAGCCTTTGACTGTACAAATCAATTACTCACTAATCAAAAATCCTAAACTGCTCACCAGAATAGTGGTCACTATTACAGTCTTGTTCTCCAGACCCATTGTATCGTTGGGGAAAAGGTCTGATTTTGTGACCACCATCTTATCGACTTCATTCCAGTAACCAATCTGCAAAAGGAGAAAAGAGATTTGTGAGGCTTTTAAGCTCTGAGAGACAAAATAAAGATTTTTCTTTTCTTTTCTGAACCTCCATGACATGAAACAAATCCTAACTAACTTTTATGTTTCTGGAAATGATACTTACATTTTTTTATTTTTTGTTTTTAAAAGATGTTTTAAAGTGAAATCCAAAGATTTAGATTTTTCATGAGGTTAATTAAAAAAAAAAAAAACAGAAAAAAAGCTGTCCTACGTTTTCATGTCACTAGCCAAACGCATTTTTTGTACATATTTTCAAATATTGTGTTTTAATGACATGCTCACCTAGACATGAACCTTACCTTAACTGGGCCATTGCTTTTCAGTTCCATGACATTGACTGTGTAATTAACCCTCCTCCCATACTGATCAAACTGAATATTGCCGGTCAGACCTTCAACTCGAACCTGTATACAGAACCAGACAATTGACAGCACTCGTAGTTCCACTGCAAAACTTTAGAGGCAAACTTCACATACTGAACATGTCTAAGCTGATTGACTACACTGGGAGAAAGAGGAGAAACAATGGAAATGAGAAGAGGGGCACAGCTGGATTGGTGATAAATAAGACTTGATGGTAATTTGGTGACCAAAAAATACTTATAAAGCGACAGTTGTTTTGCATTAAACAATGCTGCGTTATCATATGTTCATTGTTAAACTACAAAAAGTTAAAGACTTCATGAAATGACCGCAATATACAGCGAGGGGCGAAAAATGTTCTTCTTCTCGTTTCAGCGTCCATGGATGGTTGTCAATAATACCATACTCTAAAGGAACTACATTCCTTGGTGGAACACAGGTTTATGTTGATTATTATTAGTAATAACAATGATATTCATGTGTATATTTTATCACATATTATGTTATGTTTTATGAAAAAAATAAGCCACTTGAAACTGTGTGTTACTGCGATTGTATCACAGGGACTAAGAACATCCTTCCCGTGACAAATCACAGTAACATATGGCCTCTCGTGGCTTATTATTTTAGTAAACTTGCAAAATGCAGCCATCAAACATAAAAAAGGCTCCCTCTATTCCTCCAGTGCACAGTTTGACTCAGAGGCAGTCCTCCTAATCATTAGCTTATTAAGCTGCATGTTTCTCAGGGTCAGTATGTGCTAACGCTTTACCTGTTTGAGGGCACGTTCGATCTCCACTCCCTGCGCCCATGGCACGGCCGGGTTAGCCAGGCAATCCCCGTTATTGGCCCTGCGGGAAATGTCAATACGTTGCTTGTGGAGGTAACGGAAGGCCTCGGTCATCACTTGCACCGCATCATAGGTCAGCGCTGAGGTGTACTGGACATAAAGATGGAAAAGAAAGATTATTGACCACTTACATTCAGGCTGTTAGTGACTAATGAGCTCATGTATTTAAGGTGTCAATGATCAATTACTTATATTTTGTAGTATCATTGTACATCTAACATTTGCTGTAGAACTGATTAGTTATGTTTGGGGTATTAATGATTAGTGACATTTTTCATTTATGTTATTTTTACTGCATAACCCCTTATGTTTGGTGACATTTGGGATATTATTGATTAGAAACTTATAGCCACAAACCCTTTAATTAACTTAAGTATATGCATTGTCTTCTTACATTGGCTAGACTACTTCTTACACAGCTTTCTTACATTGGCTGTTTGTGACTAGCGACAATTTGGTGTACCTCAGGTGTGAGCTCACATTTTGAGTATGAGCAGTGCTCTTGTAATTTTGAGGTATTAGTAACTTGTTTCGCTGTATCAGTGATTGTCAAGGCTTTAATTTTGCCATAGTAGTGATTAAGGACCTATTTTTTTTGGGATCTTTGTGCTTAGTGACCTCTTTTAACAGGAATATTAATGATTAGTGACCTCTGTCACGGAGCAGCCGTGACGCTTATTCCAATCTCACACACACACACACACACACACCCAGTCATTCACGCAAGCGCACAGGCGCAGAGGCAGCTATCTGCCGGCATTTTTAAAACTCCAGCTGACTTACTGCGAGATTAGCACTGTATTTTTAATCCCGTTTGCTGTCTTGGTTTACCCGGTTTAAGCATTTTATTTCACCCTTCGCCATAGCATCTCATTCGCATTTGTTACAGTGGGCAGGGAGGCCTACCGCCATTTCGTAGCATTTGTTTGTTTTCACTTCACCACTCGCATTTTCAACACGCGCCACAGTCCTAAATATCCATCCATCTGTTTAAAACATTGTACCGGTGACAGTAATAACCACACTTACACATGTCCGTTTTTTTTTAGTTTAATGGTTGTAGTGATCTCTACAAATACCACGGGTTCGGTGGGTTTGCCAGCATACCAAACGCTTTCTTTTCCTCGGACGACACCGAGGGACTGGTCCATTCTACAATTAATGTGGGGGAGTCAGTGCGCTCCGGGCGGCGCAGACTATTTTAGCGGGGGTGTTTTACTGAGTTTGGGGAAAATGTATTTGATAATGTGTAGTGGGGATTTTTGTTTAGTGAAAATTATTTTGGGTGTTTAAGTATTTTGTGTTTATTCTTTTCTGTTGTTATTTTTCAACAGGTGGGGGGGGGGGTGGGGGGGGTTAGGGTTAGAGGCTCCAGAGCAGAGGGTTTTTTTTTGTTTGGTGTAGATGCTTTGGGAGAAGGTACTGTGTCTTGGCTGTTTAAAGTAGTTGTGTTCAGGGTCATTCATTTGACTTAGCTTGGCAAACTTGAAGCCTGTTGCACTGTATATGCTTTGTTTGACGAAAAGTTTTAGAAAAGAGAAAAAAATAAAAAATAAAACGGGAAAGAAGCTTCACTACATCTCTCTGTCCACTCCACCGCCGTTCATTCTTGCAACAACCTCTTTTGTCAGGGATCCTACTGATTAATGGCCTTTTATATTTAGTGTGTAAAGGATTAGTTACCTTTTCAGATTTTTTGATTAGTGGCATTTAAAATATTGGGGTTTTAGTGATTAGTGTGATTTTACATTTTAGGGAAATAGTGATAAGTAACATTGTGAATTTTGGGGTATGAGTGATTAGGGAAATTTTTAATTTTGGATTATTAGTGATTAGTAACATTTAAAATTTTGGTTTATTAGTAATTAGGGCTATTTTACATTTCAGGGTATTAGTTATTGGTGACATTTTACTGTAGCACGGAATGTGCTACCCTGGGCTCAAGGAGGACACTGGAGGCAGGGTTCAGGATTGCAGCAGCCATGTTTCTTTATTTCACAAAGCACATAAACAGAACCCAAATAACCAAAACTATGCCGGCCATTTTTCAGTGGCTTGTACCTAGACTTTTCAGCCCTTTCTTCACTGGAGCTTTTCAGCTCTTCAGTCTGCTGCTGCTCATCCCTCTCTGTTCCCTCAGCTCTTTTTAACAGGCGCTCCCACTGCCAGCCATTAAAGGCAGCGTGGGGACTCGCATGCTGCTGTCACCGTCATCGTCCACCTCCTCCCGCTGTAACTCCCATGACTCATGTCTGTCGGGGGAGCTCGGGCTTTGCACTCCGCAGGGGCCACACTTGCAGCTCTCTCCCTACCATCCTCGCCGAGGTTTGTCGCTGCTGGGTGTTCGGGCCCCGCCTCCCTGCCGGCTTTCGCAGCCATCATCGTCAGGGCCCGAGGGATATTGATGATTAGTGGCAATAAAAATTCTAAGATAGTGATTAATGATATTTAAAATTTTTAGGTATTAATGGTTAATGACATTTTAAACTTTGGGGTATTAGTGATTAGTGGCATTTAACTTTTTAGAGTATTAGTGATTAGTGACATTTAAATTTTTGGGGTATTAGCGACTAGTGACATTTAAATTTTCAGGTATAATGGATTAGTGACATTTTGATTTGTTGTGTGTTAAGTAATTAGTGCCATTTAAATTTTTTGGGTTTTAGTGATTAGTGACCTTTTACAATTTGGTCTCATCTTCTTATGAAAGAATGAAAGACATTCACGCTCAAACGTCAGACAGACTGTATGTGGGACGTGAAATATGCTTCTAACCCGTATCTTGCTATCAGCTCCAGGATATTCTTTTTCCTCCAGAGCCTCCCAGCGCTGATCAAACTTGGACACCAAAGGGTCTTCAAAATCCACGATCTGGAAGCCTGAGACGTTGGCTCCTCCATACTGGATTTTGGACAGGTCTCCATCCACAAAGCCCTGAAATATCAGAGAGGAGAACAGTCACATTCACTGAGGCTACAATTGGGACGAGCCTCAGGCAGGTCTTACATAATACTGCTTGTCTTCTTCCTCAACAAGATGGCTGCAGAGGAAGCTTCTGCAAGCTGTTGTATTGTGACCTTCATGATGTTTGTATCATTAACTCTGATACCGATACCATTAAAATTATTGCACCAGATAAAAAAGCTGATATGTCTCTTACCAGGTTTGCTATGATGTAGTGATATCCCTTCACATGCCTCCCAATGGTTATGATCTGGAGGGTGAAATCCAAAAGATTAAATACAGTTTTAGTTCTATTGAACAATGAGTTGTCAGCTGACATTACTTTTACAATAAGATAAAGACAAGTAAAAGCTTGGCTATAAAACAAAACAAAACAAAACAAAACAGATACTGTTCCCTCATTTACCTTTAAAAAAAATAAATAAATAAATGGTATCTGAAATTGTATGAAACAATTGTTAAGATAACCAAAATAATATTTTGCATTAAAGAAAAATTGGATGAACTCATAATGTTTTTATTGATTTTAATATTTTAAAAAATTCTGTATGGTCTCAGTGAATCATTAAATATAGCATAGAGTTATATATAGGATACAGTTTGGAAGCTGTACATATAAGAGTTACTGTCTCTAGAGCAACAGTCACCAACTCTCCACCTTCCTGCATAATTTAATTCCAACCTGCAACTAATAAGCTGCCCCACCCCTTACTTAATTCTAATATACCTGATCCAGCCAATCAGGGACCTGCAAAGCAGGTGTGAAAATATCATTGGGTAAAGCATCTAGGAAAACTTTATTTTACAGTCTCTTATGTTCTGGGCATTAACCAGTGAAGTGTGAGGTACAAATTCTACAGTACTAGATCATTACTTGTCAAATAATGAATGTCAAATAGGTTCTAGATATTAACTGCGTAAGTGTGAGGTACCAATTCCAAAGTACTTTGCAAATATTTGCGGTAAAAGGTTCCACATATTTTATGACATAAAAAGATTGTACATTAATAAAGTACAAAGTCATGTATTTGCTTATTTAGTTTACTATCTAGAACCTGTAAGTCATTCCACTGTATTTCAGTTTAACCATGTTAGCACATACCATCATGCTACACAAAATAAGTTTGTAACTCACATTTACTCATTAAACTTTCACTTTGCATACAAAATAATGCTAATTGAAATGAATTAGATTCAGCTATTTTGGTAAAACAAGACAGCTTGTAACCGTTTCAGCTCAATTCCTAAGTTATACTCATGATAAAATCCTTCAGTATGCAGTGCACTGGTGGTCAGTCAGAGTGCAGTTAGAGGGTCTGCAGAAGGTTATGCTCTGTGTGCCTGTAGACTAAATATATAAAGCTGCTGTTGGGATCAGCTGTATTGATTCAGGCAGCTGGTTAAACACATTTCTGCAAGGCTTAAACACAAATCAATGACTTTTCCCCTGACGGCCTCGAGTCTCAGAATAAATAACCCATTTCACCAAGAATTCTGCTCCCGTTTTCATGGCCATCCATGAAGCCTTTCACTAATGAGCCGGCGGTGGGATTCTGTGCTAGAGATTCTGTGCAGTCCAGCAGAACAGATACTGATTTCAGAAGTGATTAAATCATACGCATTGTGTCATTTTACTCTTACAGTATACAGTACAGTAAAAAATGTAGACCCCACCAACAAGGTTAATACTTAAGAATTTAAATGATAATGTATTATGTTATATCCATTGTGAATTTTACATATGTTTCCTTATGTGTTTAAGAGCTAACTGATCTTATTATATCATTTGGACCATTATTGCTCAGCATAATTTTGATAATATGTGGACATTAACATATTTTCATGTCCTAAAGAAGATTTTATACCTTAAACTTTTATACCTTATGATTTTTAATCTTTCCTGGGATCTTTAATTGTAAACATTTAAGTCATGGCAAAAAAAGAGTTAATAATTAATAATAGTTACAAATAATACAGTTTAAATACATAAACAAAAGTTTGTGCTTAATCTAAAATTTACATTTTTATATTATTTTTTATATATTATAATATTATATATTATATGTTTTTTTTAAAATTATTATTATTTTCTGTATTCCTTACAATTAAACAGGCTGTTTTACTGCACCTTTAAGACTGCTGTATGTAAATGAGACCTGTTTTAATTGGCTGTCTCATTCAAAAAGCAGTCTAGGTTTTCAAACTTTTCAGCAGAAAGACAGTTCAGTGTTCCATTAATTTGGGCCTTTTAACTGTGTTATCATATTGTCCCCTTGGAATTTGAAGGTTCTGTCTGTATTCTAAGCAGTTTTTAAATATTCAGCTTCAGAGATTTTGCATAACTGATAGCAAATAGCAAAACTGATATGTGGAATAAATTTATACAACTAAAAAAAAACACTTCATATAGTGTTAAGACATTATCACAGAATAAGAATATGTGAATAACTGAAATTTGACAAAAAAAAAAGTCAGATAGAACCTTATATAGGGGATGATATGTGTATCTTCTTCAGTCCTGTTGGGAAATCATCTTATGTTCTGACTAGCTGCCTCATTCAAAGAGCTGCTGAGGCTGAAACACTCCTTACAACTTCAGTATGAGTGAGTGCGGCTAAACTGCTCTAGACTGAATAGGCTGAGAATGCAAAGAGGGGCAAATTTCTAAAAGAATCTAAAAAGTTTGAATTTTTAAAAATACTTTCATGGGTAAATTTAGAGTGTTGATGTTTTTGCATGAATATATGAAGGGTACATGCATTAAAACACCTCACAAATCATTTTCTTTCATTATACATATGGTAGGGTGGAGCTTACAAGTACAAGAAAATCAATGCTACGTCATGATTAATACCACCTTTATTAGAGAAATAAGAATGTGTTCACATCACATCTGTTAACATCAACAGTTAATCTTTTCAGAAAGTCAGTATTTAAAACATTGCTATGGATGCATATATGGGATTTTGAAATAAAGCACTTTAAGTGTTTCCAAACTTTTAAATACTGTATTATACCTGCAGCAAACAGCTAAACATGGACACAAAATAATAATCAAGGCTAAGATGACTCTTCTAAAATACAGTGGTGCTTGAAAGTTTCTGAAACCTTTATATTTTTCTATATTTCTGCATAAATTTGACCTAAAACTTCATCAGATTTTCACACAAGTCCTAAAAGCAGATAAAGAGAACCAAATCAAACAAATGAGACAAACATATTAGACCTGGTCATTAAAATGACTGTGAGGTCATGTAGCTGTAGCTTAAAAGTTACCCTGGGTTCTTTTGTGATCTCATGGACTATTACATGTCTTGCTCTTGGTGTCATCTTTGTTGGTGGACCACTCCTGTAAAAGTATCAGTGGTTTTTAATTCCCTCCCTTTGTACACAGTCTGTCTGACTGTAAATTTGTGGAGTCCAAACTCTTTAGACATGGTTTTGTAACCTTTTCCAGCCTGATGAGCATCAACAGTTCTTCTTCTCAGGTTCTCAGAAATCTCCTTTGTTTGTGCCAAGATACACTTCCATAAATGTGTTGTGATGATCAGACTGTGATAGATCCCTGTTCTTTAAATAAAACAGGGTGGTCATTCACACCTGATTGCCATTCCACTGATTGAAAACACTTGACTCTAATTTCACCTTTAAATTATCTGTAATATTAGATTTTTTCTCTCAATAAATAATGAAGTCTAATATTTATGTTTTTCTTTGTGAACCATTGTTTTATTGTCTTTTATATGTTGCCATAAATATAACATAAAAACACACAATATCCCCTTTCCCTCCTTACCTCCCCCTCCTGGGTGTGTTTCGGACAGTACATTTAAAAAGATAGGTACACCTACATATGCATACACGTATCAGAACACAGCTTCATGAAAACAAAAGTATATAAATAAATAAGGTAAATAAGTAAATCAGTAAATAAATCAAATGTGTTGGTTAAATAAAATATCATTTGTTTAATTTGGTTTTCTTTATCTACTATTATGACTTGTGCTTTATGCAGAAATCTAGAAAGTTCTAAAGGGTTCACAAACTCTCAAGCACCACTGTAGAAAGCAAAAACAGTGTTCTAGTATTTCACCTCCTCACCTGCTCCATGATGTCCTTAACTTTGTCCTGCTCGCAGTCCAGGATGACTCTTCTCTCCTTCTTGTTCTCCAAGTCCTGGAAGAGTGACCGGTAAGCCTCGTCCTTCCTCTCGTCCTTCATGTTGCCCACGTTTATTGCCGTCACCTGCCATTTTCTCTCCGCTGCTGTGTCTAGCACCACCTGCAGGGTGGTCAGTCCTGACCAAGACAAACACACACAAATCAGTTAATGCTCACCCATTACAGACCCTTTGGCCAGATGAGATGATGCCTCTGCCTCTTTTCTGTCTTTCCACAAGAGAGCAGACTACTTTTTTGTTTTGTCTCAGTATTTTTCTTCATATTTCGCCAACTGTTGCTGGAAAAAACATCACAGTATTACTACATGATTGATTTGACACAGAAAATAAGAGTCTAAAATTGTCATTTTAGTTTTTGTCAGTCAGAGGGAGGGAACATCCGTGGAAATTGATTTAGCATGACAGCACAATGGCAAATGTGTCAGATAGAGAGAGAGTCGGGGAAAACAGAGTGTATAAGCAGTTCAAATGATACTGTGTGTGTGTGTGTGTGTGTGTGTGTGTGTGTGTGTGTGTGTGTGTGTGTGTGCTTGTTTTTGTATATCTTCTGGACACAAAACAGGGCTTCATTTTTCAAGACCTTTAAGAACTTGCAGGGCCCTGACTTTATAATGCACAATTCACAGATATGGAAGATATATAGAATGTATTGTACTATAGAATTGAACATTATTTAATATAAGCACTTTCATAAAGCGTTTTCAGTACTTTGGAAGTACCTGTTGTTCTTTACGTTGTGGGTAGACATCATGATGAATGAATAAAAAAAAAAAGTCCCAAAATGATGAGGAAAAATGTCTGGTTCCACTGACTTACATTTAAAATAAAGTAGGTTTTTTCATCCTGTAAAGTTACCAAAAAATAAAAAACCTTGTATCTCCAAAATGGTAACTTGACAGGAGAAGGTAAAAACCTACTTCATTTTTAATGCAAGTCAATGGAACCAGAATTTTTCCCAAGTCATTTTGGGTCATTTCCTTTGGTCCAGTCATCATGAAATTGGCACCCAATGTGAAGGGCGACAGGTCATTTCAAATTATGTCAAAAACTGAAAAATGTCAAATATGGAGATAAGAGGTTTTGTCCCAACAACAGCAATATACACACACACACATATATATATATATATATATATATATACACACACACACACACATGCACTCTTGTTTTTGTATCCCACATATATCAGTGTTCCATATAAATATGCATTGAGTCATATGAGACACTGTGCAAAAAGAAGTGTGGGTGTATGTGTGTGTGTGTGTGTGTGTGTGTGTGTGTGTGTGTGTGCGCACAAGCACATAATTCATTTCTGTTTACTTTAAGAGGCTGCTTTGGCAGAGCGGCGTTTTATTTAATGTGTATTTTATTTGCTTTTTAAAAGGAAGCTCACATTTCTTCCTGAAGTAACATTTAAAACCTCGTTAGAAAGGCCCATTAGCTCTAAGTCAGATATAGTGATTGTTTTGTGTGAGGCAAATGAAACAATAGCATTAGATTGATTCTCATTTGAGAACACTCCAAACTTGTTTAAGAGCCCTGTTGGGTCAGACACATGCATCCTCCTCAGTAATGCCTTTTGTAAAGTCCAGCATCATAAAAGTCCATCTCTCTTTCCAGATGCCATTGCTGGAGTATTTCTGCAATTGTACTGAAGGGCCAGATTTCAGCACTAACTTATTTCTGATAATATATTTTTTTGTTTACCTAGACAAGTGCATCTCCAGTACTACAGACATCATCAGCAGTGGGCTCATTTAACTCTTAGACATAGACAGTTTATGCTCTCATTTTGTTTTGTTTATTTCTGAATCATAGCTTATTTAAAAAAGGGGAAGAATAGTTTGGAAAGTGTAGATTCTAAATTTTGAATCCACATTAATGTTTGTATTAATTCATTCTTAAAATTGAATCACATTCCAGAGTTTACAAGCTATACTTATGACCTTCCACCAACTGAGCTGTAAGATATTCTGGTTGGTGTAGTGTAGTGGTTAACACCTCTGCCTTCTACACTGTAGACTGGGGTTCAATCCCTCACCATGGTAAGCGCCCTACACTAAACCAATAAGAGTCCTTGGGCAAGACTCCTAACACCACCTTGGCCTACCTATGTAAAATGATCAAATTGTAAGTTGCTCTGGATAAGAGTGTCAGCCAAATGCCATAAATGTAAATGTAGATCCTAAGGCAGACTCTTCAATTCCAGTCCTGGAAGGCCAGCATCTGCAGATCTAAGATCACATGTTGGAACTATTGTGGTAACATAGCTAAAATAATTCAGTGGGATTCATTGCAAGTGTAATTATACTTGAATAGAAGAGCAAAATAAAAGTTACAGAGTGTATACCAGTTTAAATTACACTCTGCATTTGTAGGTTTATAACTTTATGAAGTGCTTTTTGAACTTTCGTTCATATTATCTGTTGTTAGACATATGTAAGACAACTAGAATGGAATGAAATATGGAATGAAACATTATTATGTATATATATATATATATATATATATATATATATATATATGAGTGTGTGTGTGTGTGTGTGTGTGTGTGTGTGTGTGTGTGTGTATACTTTCATATATAATTTTTCATTACCTATAGGTACACATTTTTTTAAATTTTAAGTTTAAACTTACAATATAAAATACAATAATACATGGCATTTAGAATTTTGAGAAAATCAACAGCACATTGCCATATATTCCACTTTCATATGGAAGACTGAACTCAGACAGACACATGAATCTTTTTATACTTTGTGACCTTTCATCTCTCAGATTATATTCCAGCCCACTGCTTCTGAGTGTTTATTCACCTTTAGACTGGACGTCCCTGCTGTACATTCAGACTCAGACGTGCCCTTATACAATACAGTCAGAATGAATCAGACTGACACAGAGAGAGAGAGAGAGAGAGAGAGAGAGGGAAAGAGAGAGAAAGACAACTGTCTGAAAGAATAACCCCTTTAACTATTAGGGTTTGTATGTGGGTCCATACTTTACCCTGAAAAGACTGATGCACTGAATTAACTTCAAACATACCAAAAGTATTCACTCATCCATCCAAGTCATTGAATTCAGGATTTCCAATCACTTTCATGGCCACATGTGTATAAAACCAAGCACCGAGGCATGCAGACTGCTTCTACAAACATTCGTGAAAGAATGGGTCACTCTCAGGAGCTCAGTGAATTTCAGCATGGTACTGTGATAGGATGCCACATGTGCAACAGTGTCCAGTGTCCACCTGTGTCCAGTGAAATTTCCTCACTACTAAATATTCCACAGTCACCTGTCAGTGGTATTTTAACAAAGTGGAAGTGATTGGGAAGTTCCCAACTTCATGTGGCCTTCAGATTAGCTCAAGGACAGCGTAGGGAGCTTCATGGAATAGGTTTCCAAGGCCGAGCATCTGCATCCAAGCCTTACGTCACCAAGTGCAATGCAAAGCGTCAAATACAGTGATGTAAAGCACCGCCACTGGACTCTAGAGCAGTGGAGATGTGTTCTCTGGAGTGACGAATCATGCTTTTCCATATGGCAATCCGTTGGATCACTCTGGCTTTGGCAGTTGTCTGACTGCATTGTGCCAAGTGTAAAGTTTGATGGAGGGGGCATTATGGTGTAGGGTTGTTTATCAGGAGTTGGGCTCAGCCCGTTAGTTCCAGTGAAAGGAACTCTTAATGCTTCAGTAGACCAAAGGGTGGTGCCGATGATTGGATGATTTGGATGGGTGAGTGAATACTTTTGGAAATATAGTGTAACTTTGCTGATGCAACAGCATACCTTTTTTTGGACATAATTTGAAAATGCATAATTTGAAATTTCATGATGAATAGTCTAAAAGAAATGACCCAGAATCACTTGAAAAATATGTAAAATTATCATGTTGGATGCAAGGTTTTCTTCCCACAACAGCGATATGTATACACACTGAAAAAACACTAGCTCATCTCACACTGTCTGCAGAGGAGATGAGAATGTGAGAATGTGTAGTATCTCTTTGTTTTTGGAGGAAATGCATTTGAACTGCGACATTGTCCTCTGGGCCTGGAGGAAGTTAATCCTCTTACAAGAGTTACATCAGGTCTCTAGTTGCAATTAAAGACAGATTGGATTGTTCTTTGCTCTTTTCTTTAGTGAAAACCTAGTCTAGTGGAGCATCTTCAGAGTTTTTCTATAGTCAGAAACAACAAGGAGGAGTATAGACTCTCACTCTCATCCTAATCCATGACCTCTTCATAATTGGGGTGGCTAATTAATTCATCCTCACACCTCAGATGAGGGGCTAAGGCTCAGCTGGTGTGTCTGAAATAGGCAATGAGATTATATAATGTAATGGATCAATGAGCATAAAGGCTGCAATATGAGAACACAAAGAGACGGACAGAAACTGAAGCTCATTAACCAGCTCAGAAGAATAAGTAATACTGGTGTGAAGTGAAAAATCGATAGAAACAGAAAGAGAAAAATGAGCTGAAATAAAGGACTCGGGACTTTCACGGCATCTGTTCTGTTCTCATATTCTCCAGCGTTTAGGATAATAGCTGCTTCTCGATTGGTCTCAGCTTGCTGTCTTTGCTATCATCTCTCTCCCTCTTTCAGTGCAGTTCAATTCATGGTGGTCTTTATTGGCATGTCAAGCTTAAGCTATGAACAATAAAGTAATAAATTGAACACGATGGAGCCTCTAAGCAAGCAAAAGTGAGACTTGGGAAGTTTTGCGAAAGGCAATAAATTAAAAAGAAGTTTAAAATGAGAATGGTGGAAGGCAAACTAACAGGACTTGGTATGTGTCGGGACATTTGTGAGCAAGCAGGAAAACTTGCTGCCATGACAGCATTTTATGGGGGTTTTATGAGCAGAAACAGTGAACCATGTACTGTTGTGCAACAAGAGTTATTCTAAACTTATTTTAGCATTGTTATGACCATTATAATGTAATTAAATATGGAAAATTTCAAAATAAAACCTGCCACTATGATAAGACATAATGTCAAGTTTATTTGCAGAACAACATTCAGGCTATTCCTGAAACTCATGAAAACTACGCTGACGCCTATTAGCACCATTAGGAATAAAACATGATGGCAATTGGCTTCATGGTTGCCATTGGATACCAATATGGAATGATGAAGTGTATCGGGAATTAGTCCCAGAACATCTGATTAATCGATCAAATTCCTTTACACTGTGATTTCAACCGACCAAGAAAACACGAAGTATAGTATGTGACTGTAAACGGGTTTTAATGGGTTCTATGACTTTTCTCAACAGGGGGGTACATTAAATGTAACTCTCCAGCCGTTTTATGGACGAAAGATGGATTAAGTGATGATATCGCTCAGCAGAAGCAGCCAAATGTTAATGTGCCATTGGGCTGCTTCAGCCATTGTGGCAGAGAGTGCATGTGCATGTGACGTTACTGGGACTGAGAGTGCATGTCTACAGCCAGAGTCTATTGGAAAACTTGGATTAGGACATGTTCTGTAGCGGTAAGCAAGTTTCCTGTCACCCTCCTCTCATTAGCTCATTTGTCATGTTTGACTGTGCTATGTTCAAGCTCATTTGTGATGTACTTGCAACATACTAATCCGCTACACAACCACAAATCACTTTTTTCAGATGTACTAAGAAAGCATGTGTCTTCAATGAAAAATAAGAGCTCTGCACTTTGAACCAAATACCAGCCTATAGAAATAGAATCAGAATCACTTTATTTTGCCACAAATGTTACACAAAGAAATCAAATACAAAGAATTAGTCTTGGTGAGTCAAATCTGTAGGACATATGACCAGAGAAGCATACAGACTGTTAAAAAGTACTAAGCTGAGGGAAAAGTACAAAAACAATATATAGAATATTACAGAGCCCTGCTGGTGACATCCTGTATAAATAAAAATGAAATTACTAAGTTGTGGCCACACATTAGAATCTCGTTCCTACGTGTTGACACAGCATGGTCACAACTTAGTAAGCTGTGGGAACAAGATAATTAAGTTGAGGCCACAACTTAGTAAGACATTGCAACAAGATCAAGCCTTATTAAACTGTGGTCAAGCCTTAGTTCTCTCATTCACACGTCTTACTAAGTTGTGGCCGTGCATTAGGATCTCATCCCCATGCCTTACTAAGTTGGGGTCATGACTTAATTATCTCGTCCCCGTGCCTTACTAAGTCGTAGTCATGTTTTTTTGTTTGTTTTTTTAATCAATAGGGTTAGGGTTAGGGTTAATTTTAATTTTTAAATTTTTTAGGGTCAATTTTTTATTTGATTCTACAAGATGATGGAAGAAATTAGAGCAATGGTTATAAAGACAGTTTACAACTTAATAACAGTAAATATCCAGACAAAGAAAAACAAGCACACACACACACACACACACACACACACAAAGTGTACGTAATGTTCACAGATCACTTTATGTCAATCTGTTACACTGCAGTCATGTCCAGTTTTTTGTAGTGTTCCACTTCAGACTTTACATTATACCAAAGTACACTTCATTGAATTGTCCATCATCAGTCAGCAAACTCCCCCTTTTCAAGAAAATTCAGGAACACCTCGCATATATCTCTGAATTCAATCATTTTACCCTTGAAAAAATATGTTATTTTTTCCAATGCAAGACTTGAGGTCATTCCTTTTATCCACTGTGATAGACCAGGGGCTTCTTCCTTTTTCCAGGATCGAGCTATTACATGTTTAGCTTCAAGGAGACATAGGTTAATCAAGGAGGATTCTTTTTCATGGATTTTAAGTTCATCTGGGAATATTTGAAAAATGCACAGTCATGTGTTATATTTCTTTATATGGTGCACCACCAGCAGGGCTCTGTAGAATATGGAATAAGGAGTAATAATAAACAGCCAATGTGAAAGGAGAGGTAGATATAAGATGTTTGGATATCTGTACATACACAGGTATGAATGTCTTTCTTAACAATAAGCCATCATTATAAGCCATCCAATATTAATTCATCTTTTACAAGAGGCTTTTATTTATTTATTTTTTTTTTGGAGTGCAGGGCGTCTTTAAAAATGAAGTAATACTTGATTAATAAATTTTAAATAATTAATTGATTAAATAATTTTCAATATGCAATATTTAAAATAGCTTAGTCTCTAGTATTAGATATTTTCAGATGCCCAAACTTAAAACACTTAAAAAAGGGGTGGTGTAGAACATATGTTTTACATTTTGTTAAGAAGCAAGTAAAGGGAGTATCATAGAAAAGAGCAGATAAACGTCAAGCTCTGGCTCATTACACACTCTACTCGTATAGATTTAATGGAATTAAACTTTGAGCATTATTTAGTGAATTTATCATGTTTACAACTAATCCTTCATAAACGTACTGCTGTCTATACAAAAGGTATGAGGTGAAATACAATGTGATCAGGCTAGCAATACTAGCCAAGAAAACATACTGAAGTATTAAACTGGAGTGGTTTTATTAAAATATGGTGGCATATCCCTGAATAAAGAATTATATAAGATGTAGGTAGGTGGAGCTCGTAAAGCAGTCAATGAGTAGAAGTACAAGGTCAGTGTACTTGGCCACAGAAGGGAAGCACAAAGCAGGTATTTCTAATAAAGTGGCCAGTGAGTGGAAACACAAGGTGGGCTTTTCTAATAAAGTGGCCAGTGAGTGGACAGACATAGAGTCGGCCCCAGTAGCCAGTGACTTTTACAAGAGTTTGATCAATTCCCAAAGGATGCTCATTCCTACTGAACACTCTCTCTTTCTCTTTCTCTTTTTCTCTCTCTCTGTCTCTCTCTCTCTCTCTCTGTTGCATCTTAACAGGCTTTACAAGAAAGAGACAAATAACAGCATTATATTAAGAACAGAACAAATGAGAGAAGCAACAATTTGATTTAAAAATGGTTCTTTGCATAGTGAAAGGTTCTTTAGATTGATGGAGAATGTGCTGTAGATGGTTTCAGCACCAACAAAGGTTCTGTTACTTTTACAAGCTCAAATCGTAAAAACAGCAGAACAATTGGTGCTATAACTCACCCTTTTCCAAAAGGTTCTTTATAGACCCATCTACAGCACATTCTCTATCAGCCTGAAGAATCCTTTCGCAATGCATAGACCCCTTTAATCATGCAAAGGCTTCGTTGAGTGTTTATTGGTCTATGTAAAACCATTTTCTTTACTAAAGAACCCTTGAAGAACCATCTTGTTTAAGAGTGTATGACACACAAGTAGAATATGATACCACCACTGTCACCACTGTCACCTTCTATAAATGCCAACCAGGTCTCATGGGATATACGTACCTCTGACCACTTTTTTGCAGAGCCACAAATACGTACCCTCGAGTATGTTTTGCTGCACTTTTGAGAAACAAATGTCCATTGGGGGCGCTAAAGAGACGCTTATGCTTTAATGTAACATTGCAATTATTTTGCCTTTGAAAATGATGAATTTTGATCATTTTTAAGCTGTCAGTAATCAGCGCTATTTTAATGATAAATGTAAAATAATTTCAGAACACCTGTGATGTCTGCCGTTTTGTGAGTGGGCAAAGCAGGTAGCTAATGTCGCCTCTAACACAGCTTCAGGTATGTAGCTATAGCTATAGCTGGGGCTTTTCTCCTATAATATTAGTTTGGTGGATAAAGCAGATTGTGTACTTGCTGGCTACCAAGCAGAGGTTCCCATAACCTTTTGCCTGAAGATATAGGGGGACAAGGGTACTATATACTGATTTAGGGGCGACTTATCTAGCTAGCCCCCTTCAATTATGTGTCCTACAGTACTCGAGGGCCCTGCAAAAAAGGGGTCAGAGGTATGTATATCACATGAGACCAGGTTGATAAATACTTATCTAGAACCAAGATCTACAGTTTTCTTTTTATATACAGTATGAACCATTTTTTATCTCAGACCATGCATCACTCAAACCTTCCAGCCAGCAAACATGACAAAGAGACAGAATGAGAGAAAGAAAGAGTTTGTATGTGGGGGGGAGTTGTGCGCAAGGAGGTTGGGATGGGGTTGGAATGGTCCACTGTGGAAAATAGAAACTGAGACACAATGTCCAGCATGTCAAGCATACACAAACAAGAACATCTAAGACCAACACAGCCCTCAGCAAACTGTTCAGTCTGACCTCCAGCACCAAACAGACCATTTGTTTATTGCATCCAAGGTATTTGGCAGAATTTATTGTCTGGCTAATTCCATTTACATCTTTCCCTGACCACAAGAGATACACTGAAAGACATAAGAATCTGCAAAGACAAACAAGCCAAGATTGACTCTGTCATCAGAAACTGACCACTGACAAACATCTAGAGGATGGCTAACACAAACTGTGCATCAACACATGGGCTACACTCTCTAACCGTACACCAGCAAGACAGGAGTTTCTAATAAAGTAACTAGTTTTTTTGACACTATCCTTCCTCCTATCCTTGTCATATTATTTGTTTTGTTTATTTATATACAGCAAAAATGTACAACATTGCTTGAAATATTACAAACTTCACTCAAAATCAATATTTGATTGATATTTCATGTATCAAATAATACATAACATAGTGAAGTGATACACTTTATTTAAATGCTACCTACACAAAGCTTCATAGCACATGCATAAGCATTGAATAACGTATTTATATTTAAAAAGCAACCGTTGAATATTTATGAACAGCTTATGACAGTATTACAAGATGACAATAAATATTTTATGAAGTAAATAACATTGTGTTGAGGCCCTTAAACTAAAGTGTCCCATTTATAACACTGTTTTGAAGAACTCATAATGGTAATTATAAACATAATATACTTTATGCACAGGTATGTAGGCAAACATATGCATGGAAACAGTCATCTAAGTTTGAGCGTATCAGAATCTTCCATAGAAATGATGTCATGTACTTGATTTAATTATTTTTATTAAGAAGCATCTTATCCATAGTTTTACAATTCTACTGCATGCATTATGACAGCAATTTACAAACTTCACTTTCTTGCATTAAATAGTCCTTAATTATAAAATTATATATCATTTTATAATTATATAATGATTATTAATAATCAGTCCCAATCATTAAATTAAAAAGTCTAACAACAATTTGTGCAAGTGTCCTTTTGGAGTATGTTGCCTTGAGGCCACGTGGTGAGACAATGGGAAGAAATGGCATAGTGCCAGTTTCCCTGATGTGGTGAGACCTGCCTTGTGACTGGCTAAATCTATTCCACTGTCACACAATGTTGCTTCTAGGCAACAAACATATTTCTGCAGATTCTCATAACAAAAAATTCATTGTGAATGTTAAAAAGGTTTAAATGTGCACACTAAGAGATCATTTTACCAAGCACATGCTTTTTATTGACTTACTCAAACTGTTCCCTTTGTTGTTAACCCTGTTTTTGTCTTTAAATATGTATAATGTTGTTCTAAAGTGAGGAAAATGAGTTTGTTGCCCTGAGGCAACATCCATGACTTAGCAAGACATGGGAATGAGATTAATTTAAATTAATGGTGGCCTAGACTTATCTCGTTATCTCATTAAGTTGAATACCTGTTTACACCCCGGTATATGTGCAGCAACCAAATTGGTTTATTTGGATTCTAAATGTTTTTAATAGTTCTGTTTTTCTTCAGTTCCACTGTAGCCATTAATACTGCATTCCTAATTGTACCTAATTTGATCACTTTCCACTCTGACCTTGAGCACAATTCAGATCATTTTTTATGGCAGCCAAGACATTTGTCTGAATTCAGTTCCTAGTTTAATGAAATTCAAATCTGCTTCACTGAACTATGAGTGAAGCACAGCTCCACACTTTGCACTCAGTTCTGCCTCTCTTCACTTGAGACTTTTGAATAAAGTTCAGTATGTTTGTCTTTCTCCAGTATCAGGCCAATCCACTTTTCAAGAGCATTGAAAAACAGACACAGGGACAGAAAATTTAAAATGATAGCTCAACAAAAATCTAATTTGTAGATTTGTAGATTGAGTGTTCATAACCACGTTGGCCAGTAAAATGGATTAGCATGTGGAATTGCAGTTTTCCTATCACTGTATAAAAGAAGCTCAGTGCTAAATAGTTTTTTGAACCACCATTCATATCGCTATGGAAACACTTATTATTGATCTGTTTTATAATATCAGCCTATCAGGACAGACCTCCTCATTCAACATCACCTGAGTTCTAACACCTAGTTTATTTGTATAAGTATTGCCACTGTGTTATACTATGCATACTGAGCAGTCTTTCCTGTCAGTTTCTCTGTTTGTGTATGACCTTAATGTGTTTTTGGGACTTTTTTTTTTGCTTGTGATCTCTTTTGTTTTGTTTTTTTGTTTGTTTGTTTTGTTTTGTTTTGTTTTTGTTGTTTTTGTTATTGTTTTTTGACTTTGGGCTTTTTTTCAAGGTTGCTTTTGTGCCCTAATGCATTGTCAGCTGTTTTTGACATGGGTCAGTTTTTGTTTCTTGTTTATAGATTGCTTTTTAGATCTTGTTTTAGATTCCTGAGTTTGATTTTAATCCGTGCGCGTCTGGTTTGTTCTCATAGCCTGACATTTACAGAAATCATAAATTATTGGATAAAACATCCAAGGGCGTTTTCACACATGGGCCAATTCAGTGTATGAAATGGACCCAGACTTCTGAGCCATAGCTTTCTGTGCATATGTGAACACAGCAAATGAACTCAGACCCCTCTAAATGGACCCAAAAATGAACCAAACTGTTCGGATCACTTTGTGATTTGACTGATTTGTGCATTGTGAAAACAAAATGGCCCCAGTCTGCTTTTGCTTTGCTTTAGGGTGAAGACCTTGAGGCTCAGCATATGCACAGCCACAGTCTTCAGCACTTCAGAAAGTAAAAACAGACCACCAAGGATCATTTATAAGGTTCTACTCAGGATAAAGCCTGTCCGTGATCTACGACAGGACAGCAACCCTGACAAGCAATAATACCATGCTGGGCACGCATGCAATTCAGAACTATAAATGAAAATTCACCACTGCTCTGTCAAATACACTGTTTCAGTGAGCAGTACAGATGAAAACGGAATCCACTGTGGCAGATGTGCAAGGTCTGAGCTCTAATCGTGTTGCAGTCTGAACAAGAAATTTTCTGAGTCCTCTTTATAGTGCACTTACATTGCAAACACAAAAAGAACTGAGGTCATTTGCAGTTGGCTACATGTCAGGTTCACTTTAACAGAATATAGTTCAGGTCATTTAAATGGATCTATATGTGAAAACACCATAAAAGACCCTTTTGGGGAACAGCATTAAAATCCACATTTTAAAAGATTTTTTTTTTTATTTAAAATAATAAAAGTGGCAGACATGGCAAATGATTCTGAATTTTGAACAATATTTACTAGAATAACTATGACAACAGCTCATTATTAGTGGTAAAGACTTGGATACACTTTTGTGTAGGATACATTTTAGTCAGTGGAAGCCCAGCAGGCTCTTACCTCGGTCACTGTCGTATAGGTAGGCGAATTTGTCCCACTTGTAGT
This sequence comes from Pygocentrus nattereri, assembly GCF_015220715.1. Taxonomy (NCBI): domain Eukaryota; kingdom Metazoa; phylum Chordata; class Actinopteri; order Characiformes; family Serrasalmidae; genus Pygocentrus; species Pygocentrus nattereri. The sequence goes on along the minus strand of NC_051218.1, from coordinate 30,827,856 downwards.
ACTCGATAAGGCTCAACAGAGGCCCTTTGATGTCTGGCCTCATTTGGAGGATGAACTGCTGGGTGCCATCCAGCGGGAAGCTGGGGGTGATGAAGGAAACATGCAGCGTTCCGCAGAATGATGTTATCGTATTCACCGACTTCTTGTCGTAGAATCCAAAAATAGCATAAACTCCTCTGGAAAACTGCGAACAGACTGAAGAAACAGAGATGATTACAACATGATATTAAACACCTCTGGACATACGGTCATATGCAGATGTTTGGGCACCGCTGGTCAAATCACACATCCATATACTGTCAGAAAAAAGACAGTTCTTCAAGGGTTCTTTAGAAAAGGGAATGGAAAAAAAAAATGCTATATAGAACTATTTTGTGCTTAAATAGTTCTTTGCATGGTGAAATGGTTGATGGTGAATGTGTAGAATATGGTCCTGTATAGCAACAGAAAGGGTTCAGCTATACTTATGGTGTCAAGCTGCTGACAATAGAAAAAAAACATTTTTGATGCTATATGGGACCATTATACAGCACATTTTCCATCTGTCTCAAGAACCCTGCAAAGAACCCTTTAGTCAAGCATTTTTCTTTACTAAATAAGTCTTGAAGAGCTATTTTTTGTGTGTAGTTGATTATACAGGTCATGTTTGGTGTCTATATTTGCTCTGGAGCTACAAGTCAATCACTGCATTGTATTGAACTCTTTAACTGTTGCAATTAATTTTAAATACACTTCAATATTTTATTTTGAAATACAAAATACCATGGAGAATGCCTATCAGCTACATTCACTACAAATGGAAACATGGCTAAGAAAAAGAATTAACTAATTATCAGCATATTTATAAATCACATTCAGTCATCAGGTGCTGATCTGTAGTGATGAGACTGAGAGTAGTAGTAAAATATTGCTTTTGTTTATATGAATTATCAAGTGTTTAATCAAATTATTTAACCCCTTAAATATCCATGGCGGGGCGGCACGGTGGTGTGGTGTGTAGCGCTGTCGCCTCACAGCAAGGACTGGGTCCTCTCTGTGTGGAGTTTGCATGTTCTCCTCGTGTCTGTGTGGGTTCCCTCCGGGTTCTCCGGTTTCCTCCCACAGTCCAAAGACATGCAGTCAGGCCAATTGGACGTGTTAAATTGCCCCTGGGTGTGAGTGTGTGAGTGACTGGCTGTGTCTGTCTGTCTGCCCTGCGATGGACTGGCGACCTGTCCAGGGTGTATCCTGCCTTCCGCCCGATGACCGCTGGGAAAAGCTCCAGCACCCCCCTGTGACCCTGACGGGGAAGCGGCTTAGAAAATGGATGGATGGATGGATGGATGGAATATGCATGGCCCATTGGTGGACCTATTACACACTGCTATCTATGAGCAGCTCAGCCAGTTTGCATTGAAGTCACTAGTAATTACTGAATAATAAGCCTTGGTATGCAATAATCCTAATCAGTCATTTTGCTCATAGAATTTGCCATGATGAAAACACTTTTACTCACTAACTATATCACATAAAGGTAATTTAATTTCTAATCTGTTTTCCTTTATTTCTATTTCAGAATAGCCATGCAGGATGGCATCAGGTGTTCTGTATTTAATCATCGGCAGCATATTGAATATATTCCTTTAGACCGCAGAGATTTCATTTCTTCTGTTTTTTGGGACAGTCCTATTAGGATTAGCTCAGCAGGTGAGCCACAGCTTAGATATTTAAATGCCATGGCTGAGTCAAACTTTTGCTGAGTGTTTCATGAAGTCCACTTAATCACAATAATTTCCTGAGATGCTACACTCTCAGAAATAAGGGGGCAAGACTGTCACTGTGGCAATGCCCCTCTTGTCAGTGGGGTGGTACCCTCAAGGGAACATCTCAGTGCCTTTAGTCAGGGAACATAATTGTATCATAATATAATGAAATTATATTTTCTAAGCTGTATTGACTCCACACACCCCGTCTCGTCTCCACGCTTTTTATTACGGATATGTACTTTTCACCTGGAAAAGCTTATTTAAGGTACACAGTTGGACCTTAAAACCACTGTTGTACCTTTGAGGGAATATGTACATTGTCCCACAGATAATGGGATGGCTTGGCAGTACTGTCATCTCTAATAAAATTATGAGCAGATCGATCATGGAAAAATGGGGAAATCAATCAATTTCAACATGTCCCTTAAAAACATGCTCTGAATCTATTCAAACATCGAATAGTCAAGAGTGTCATTGTTGAGTAAACTTAAAATTGTTGTTTAAACTACCATGAAATGCTAAATTAAGTCATCTGAACCTCATGCAGTCATATGTTCTTACCATCTGTAGAAGACTAGTATGTTAGGCTGTAGCCAAACGGTAAAAACGAGTTAAAGACGTGCATTCAGAAAACAGCAGTTTTTTTTCCATAGTTCTGGTTGAGTTTTCTGAGCATAATACACTGCTCAATAAAAGGTTCAAGTTTTTTTAGAGGAAAACAGTATCACATGCATTTTAGCAGCAAATATTATTGACAGTATTACCTCTGAAATACTGCCAAAGACCACACATTTTTTTTTTTTCCAGTACAGTTCAAATTATTCATGTAGCACTTTGAACAAATTGTAATGGCAGGACAGAGTACCAGACGCTTGCAGATAAAAAGGAGATAGAGTTTAATCACCAAGTAATGAGATGATCCAAAAATAGGCAAAACACAAATCAAAGTCAGAGTCGAATCCACAGGTCATGCACAGATCAGTCCAAACAAGCAACTGTACAAGAGGGCTTGGCAAGAGTCAAAAACCAGAGAAACATGGCAAAGGTTCAGAACATAGGAAATACAAACAAGACAGACTGTAAACGCTCGGTGATCGCATAGCAATACCTCGCAATGTGTCTATCTGAAGCCCAGGCTTAAATACTCTAAACAGACTAATGTGTACAGGTATAGTGAGTCAGTAATCTGGGGACTGAGATTGCTGATAGGACTGTTGGGAAAACATGTGATCTTCCATGGATTCTTGGGAGTTAGAGTTCTCTAAGAGTCCGCAGGCACATGATCCGTCATGTGATCTCCCAGGGCACTCTGAGAGATGAAGTCTGTTTCTTTGTCCGAGACGGCCGAATGCGTGACACAAATTATGTTGTAACAAATGTTTAAAATTAAGTCTATAGTTTTCAAGAAATCAAGGTCCAAGTAGAAGTATCTGGCAGTAACAGGAAAACTCTAAGAGCATGAGGAAGAACCACTGAGAGGAACCAAGACTCAGAAGAAGAATCTTCCCAAGAGCATGAGGAAGAACCACTGCGAGGAACCAAGATTTAAAAGTAGAATCTCTCTAAGAGCATGAGAAAGAACCAAGACACAAAAGGAGAACCTCCCTAAGAGCGTGAGGAAGAACCACTGAGAGGAACCAAGACTCAGAAGAAGAATCTTCCCAAGAGCATGAGGAAGAACCACTGAGAGGAACCAAGATTTAAAAGTAGAATCTCTCTAAGAGCATGAGAAAGAACCAAGACACAAAAGGAGAACCTCCCTAAGAGCGTGAGGAAGAACCACTGAGAGGAACCAAGACTCAGAAGAAGAATCTTCCCAAGAGCATGAGGAAGAACCACTGAGAGGAACCAAGATTTAAAAGGAGAATCTCTCTAAGAGCATGAGAAAGAACCAAGACACAAAAGGAGAACCTCCCTAAGAGTGTGAGGAACACGCACTGAGAGGAACCAGTACTTAAAAGAAACCCATGGTGCTCAAAACCTGCTCTACACACAAAGCATCATGTAGCTTTATGATAAACTGAACCTGTGCAGGTATTTGTGGTATTTTTTCTTGCTTAATTGTAAAGAAACAGCGAGAAGATTGAAGCTTTGGAAGGAGGTGTCCCAGACTTTTGGTGGTATATTATTCATACCTAGTGCTGTGTGTTTGAGGTGAGGCTGAGGGTCAGCAGAGGTGAGTGTGGGCAGTTGGAGAGTATTGATTGAGCGTAGGCGTTAACAGATGTATTGACGAGGTGAGAGAGAGGAGCAGGAAATGCCGCTGAGGTGGTTTTAGATCCAATGACTCATTTCCTCTCCAGCTCACATGCACTCTCTGACAGAGTCGTCTGCGTTTGTACCAACACAGCCTGCGTTCCCCGCTGCTGCACAAGCTCTACAACCTCAGCATGGATTAGTGCAGCATGAATTGTGAATATACCTGAGGAGAGTGCCGTCTTTTACCGCACAGCAGGCTGTTACATAACTCCTGCTGAAATTCTCCGTCTTTAAGTGGTAGAACACTGACTCGGATGATCCCGTTTCATTCTTACTGTCGCCTTATTACAGCTTTGTTTCAGCCTTATTACAACAGTCTCATTGCCGTCTTTCTAAGCCTTATTATAGCCTTACACAGTTGATTATAATAAAATCTTATTATAGTATGGCTCAGCATAGTACAACGCTGCTTCGTATGACCTCATTATATCCTTCTTTCAGTCTTATTGCAGCCTTATTTTTTTCCTTTATAAAGCTTTATTACAGCAATCTTATTTGTCTCATTACAGTTTAATTGCACCCTAAATATTGGTTCATTATAGTCATATTTCAGCCTTGTTACAGCCTTAGATAGTAGATTACAAAAGAATTTTAAATAGTATAGCAATATAGTAGAATGCTGATTGGTATGACCCCATTACATCCTTACTTTGACCTTATTACAGCCGTGAAACAGCCACAGCCTTGTTTTAGCCTTAAATCAGATTTACTTAAGCCTTATATTCTAGTTTTAACAGAACTTTGTTATAGTATTGCTTTATTATAGTACAATGCTGGCTCTTATAACATTCTTTCTTCCTTACATCAGCCTTGTTACAGGCTTATTTGAACATTATTACAGCTCTATATTCAGCCAAATTAAAACCTTATTATAACCTTATTTCAGCCTTAAAATACTTCTTTTTCAGCCTTATTTCAGGCTCACAACAAAATATTTCAACTTGATTAGAGCTTTATTATAGCCTTATTCAGCTTGATTTCGGTCTTAATACAGGCTTATTTAGTCTTATTTTAGCCTTATTTCATTCACATTAAAGCCTTATCTATATAGCCTTATTTCATCCTTGTGGTGGCTTTATTTCAGATTTATTTGGACATTATTGATCCCAATGCAGCCATGTTACAACCTTATTTCAGCACCATTATAGCCTTTTTTCACCCTTATTTTAGCTTTATTTCAGACTTATTTCATTTGTATTACAGACTTATTATATCCCTATTACAGCATTATTATAGCCTTACAATAGCCTTGTTTTATCTTTATTTCAAATTAATTTCAGGCTTATTTCAGCCTTAATACAACCAGATTTTTACTATAGCCTTATTTTAGATCTATTTTTGGATTATTTCAACCTTATCACAGCATTATTTCAGCCTTATTGTGGAACAGTACATGTGAACGGTGAAAATAGGCTATCTGAGGAAAGGGCCACCTTTTACAGTACAGCAGGCTGTTATGTAACCTTGCTCTTATTCTCTGCCTTTAAGTACTAGAATGCTGGCTCTTACAACCCCAATTCATGGTGTTAATCAACTACAACAGTCTGAGATGACCTATACTCCAAAGAGAGCATTCCTTGTACTGTGGGTTTAAAAAACACATGGTAACTGAACCTTTGCGATCCCAGGCCAACCGCCCTGGCTTCTAAAGTGCTTAATGTGAAAACAGTTAATGGCTCTAAAAACATTCAAATATCTAATTTCTTTCACAGATTTCTTGTCATGAATGCTCTCTAATGCTAAAATAATTTGCCTGTAATCAAAAAAATATAGTAATAATTTTTATTCCTCTCAATTTAAACCTCTTATAAGAAAAAACAAAAAAACATAATGTGTCTTCACAGCATAAAGTAACTATGTATTAAAACCAGTAAATCTCTAACATATTGCTGACCATTAGGATTTGCTACTACCTGGGTATCTCTGCTGATGTTCAGAGATAACTCCCCCTGATCAACTCCACCTGTATGCTTACGCACCTATATTTACATCTGGGAAACTACCCCTGTGCATGGAAAACTCCATATGTATATCTGGGAAACTCCATTTGTACTCGTGGGTAACTCCACCTGTGGTCATGGGTCACTTCCCCTGGACAACTACACCTGTACACCTGGGTAAGTGCACTCCAAACTCCTTCTGTATATGTGCAACTCTGTCTGTTCTCATCAGAAACTACACCTGGGTACCTTCACCTGCACATTTGGGAAACTCTGCTTGTACTCATGGGTAACTTCATCTGTACTAGGTACTACCTTTACTCATGGGAAAACCCACCTGGGTTCCTCCACCTGTACATCTGGGAAACTCCACCTAAGAACCTCCACCTGTACACCTGGGAAATTTCACTGGCACTTCACAGAAACTCCACTTGTGCTCACAGGAAACTACATCTGTACTAAAACATTTCTGCAACTTTTCCAAAAATAATTTCTCAACTAAAATGCCTCTTTCTTTCGGACTGCCAGCAATCCCATGCAAACAAAAATCAAGTCCTGTAAAATTTGATGTTTACTAATCTGAGCCTTCTCTTGATCTTATTAAACTGAGATGTTTAGATATAATCGTGCCATGTGAGTCCACCCCTTTGTACAAACAACACGCCATAAATCACCAAATGAACGAGTTTTACTGAGTTCAAACATTTATTATGTTTGTATGAATCAGGCAGCTGAGCGTGAAAGAACATGGAAGAGTTCAGAGAGTCAATCTTTCCACCGCAGCTGAAGAATGTCTTACTGAAATGTTTAATTAAGAGTGAAATACTATGCCATTCGCTGAGACAGAGAGAAAGAGGGGGGGGGGCAGGGGGGCATTAAAGACCTTGTCACATATGACTGCCTTCCAAAGACATCAGGCTATTAGCATGCTGAAAGAGGAGTGAGGAATGGCGCATGAGGCTAAATTACTTTATGTTGTTGATAGCTGATGCTTCATTTTTTTTATATTTAAGTCCTCTCAGAGCAAGAAAAATACATTATCATTTGAAGTACTTTGTCCACCTGCAGGCTCTACTTCCCTATTTTAAAAAGTGCATGCATATATTAGCATAGGAATAATCTGGAACGAGCATATGGTTTTTACCAATGTGAATGCTGTAGGCATTTATCAAATAATAAGCCAATCTCTTCAAATTAAACACAGTCAAGGCCTATTACCACAATAGCTTTTAAAATGTAACGGACACATGAATCACCAGTTCCACATGGTGAGAGGCAGATGACATGTATCTCACCCCTCTTCATAGGCTCATAACTCTGGATGTGAGTCACCAATGATCACATGATAAGATGGAACAGAAAGAACAACTCTACAGATTCAGGAAATATTTGAACTGTATTTCTGCACTAGATTATCATAAAGGTACAGAAGTAGACATGGAAGCATTAAATTTGATGTGCAGGTGAGTTTGTGTGATGGTTAATTTGGGTAGTTTTGTTCTATTATAAGATAAGATACTTATTCACCTATAAGACAATTCCAAAATCAGGTTTGTCTCCTCCTTTGCCACAGCTTACATGCCTCTCTTGACACTGGATTTTGGAACATTGTTGTGAGGATTTGATTGAGCACTAGTGAGGTCACAGACTGATGTTGAATGGTCAGTTCTGGATCATTCCAACTCATCCCAAACGTATTGAATGGAGCTACTCCACAGCCCAATGCTGGGGGGCTTTATACCCCTCTAGCCCACACTTGGCATTATGGAAACATGTGTAGCATAACTATGGAGTGGATGTAGTGTAACCATGGAAACAATTGTAGCATATGGAATGGGTGCAGCATAACCATGGAAACAGTTGTAGCATAACCATTGAATGGGTGTAGTGTAACTATGGAAACATGCATCACAAAGATAGAGTGGGTGTAGCATAACCATGGAAGCAATTGTAGCATAGCTATGGAATGGATGTAGCATAACCATGGAAACAGTTGTAGCAAAACAATGAAACGAGTATAGTTTAACCATGGAAACAAGTGTTACATAACTATAGAAATGGGTATAGTGTAACCATGGAAACGTGTAGCATAACTATGGAGTGGGAGTAATGTAACCATGGAAACAAGTGTAGCATAGCTATGGAATGGGTGCAGCATAACCATGGAAACAAGTGTAGCCGAACCATGCAAATGGATATAGCGTAACCATGGAAACAGTTGTAGCAAAACAATGGAATGAGTCTAACATAACCTAGGAAACCTGTGCAGCATAACTATGGAATGGGTTTAGGGTAACCATGGAAACAGCAGGCATGGAATTAATAATATAAAAATGAAATTCTAAAAAAACTTTAACAGTAGATGGTAGATTCAATCGATTAGGGGGAAGTTCAGCAGTATTTAAATACAGTAAGTATATACTGGATACCTTAATATGACCCAAAACATTGTGAGGACTGTCAACCAACCTGACTTTAGCTTCTAGGAGATGTGGACTGGTCAACAGGAAGTCGTGATGGTCCCTGTCTACTGCTATACTGCTATAAAAACTGCCCTTGTGGGATGATAGCTGGGTAACCTTGAAAGAGAGAGATGGGGGGGACTCCTGGAGTGGTATATTTAGCTGTCCTCATTAACTGGCCTTATTTTCCTTCATCTGACACATTCTGTTCTTCCCTTCTCAAGACTTGTGATCAAGCGGACTGTTTTTAGAGCACATTGCGTGTTCGACAGAAATGTGTTAAAAGATTCTCATGTAACCAAAAGGTTGCTTTGAGCTATATTTAAGAATGTTGCATCAATTACAACAACACGCCTAAGGTATTTTTGTGTAGTTTGTGAGCATTTATGCATATTTTCATCTGGGAACATTTTTTTTACTTGTAATTATTATATATCATTGTCGTTGACCGCTTAATCCAGTTAGGGTCACGGAATTATTTATATATGTTGAGTAAATAAGTTTTCTTGCCAAAGGCATTTTTTTATTGCTGATTATTCAGTATAAAGTTTCCAGAAAAAAAAACCAAAAATACAAAACTTCTTCAAATGTTGACTATGTGGACATGCCTCCTAATTATTATGACCATTGCTAACAGTTGAGACCATTGCTAACAGTATAAAATCAAGCACATAGACAAACACTGGTAGTCAAATGGGTCATAGAAAAATGAGCTCAGTGACATCATAGGATGGCAAGGGTGGTATTTTCATAGTATGCCACCTCTGCCACAAGTCAGTTTATGAAATTTCTGCCAAATCTGCCACTGTCAACTGTAAATTATATTATTGTGAAATGAAAGCATCTCAGAGCAACAACAGTTAAGCCACAAAGCAATAGAACATGCAAATTCACTGAAGCACTTAGCACATAAAAAGTCTATCCTCCATTGCATCACTCCATACCCCTTCACTCCATACCCCTTCATATTTATTCATAGTTCATAGTACTTTATAACCCTTCATATTTATAACCTGTACATTCTTGTTTATAACCTGTATAACCCCCTTCATGTCTATACCCCCTCATATTTTAACCTGTATATACTATACTTACTGTACATTTGTAACATACATATTTATATTTCTGCTAAGCACTTCTGGATGGATGCAAACTGCATTTCGTTGCTTTGTACTTGCAACATACGCAATGGCAATAAAGTTGAATTCTATTCTATTCTATTCTATTCTATTCTATTCTATACAGAGTTCCGAATCAGCTGGAGTGATGTAAATCATGTTGTCACTGGACTATGGAGCAGTGGAAACATGTTCTCTAGAGTGATGATCTGGCACTCTGGTGGATGAATCTGGGTTTGATGGATGGCAGAAGAATGCTATGTACAGGAACACATAGTGCCAAGATTAAAGTTTGGTTCAGGAGGGATAATGAGCCGGGGCTGTTTTTAAGCCCCTTATTTAAGCCCCTTAGTTCCAGTGAAGGTTGATGTTAATGCTACAGAACAGACATTTTGCACAATTATATGCTTCCAATTTGAACAGCAGTTTGGGGAAGGCCCTTTCCTGTTCTTGTGTGACTGTGCCCCTGTGCACAAAGCAAGGTCCATAAAGACATGCCTTGATGGGTTTGGTGTGGAAGAACTCCAGTGGCCTGCAAAGAGGCCTGACCACAACCTCGTTGAGCACCTTTGGGAGAACTAGAACGTTGCTTGCAAGCCGGGCCCTCTCGTCCAACATCAGTGTCTGGTGTCTGACTTCACAAGTGCTCTTTTGACTAAATCTGCACAAATACCCACAGACTTTTGTAGAAAGCTTCCCAGAAGATTAGAGACTGTTATAGCTGCAAAGGGGGACTAAGTCCATAGCTATGGAATGAAATGTCCAACAAGCTCATATTGGTGTGATGATCAGGTATCCAAATACTTTTGGCCATACAGTGTACATTTAATGCACATATCTGACCATTTTTACATTCAATTTCTCGACTCCATAAATACTCTAATACATATGTTAACACAAATAAACCCAAAGCCAGCGCTTTGTAAGCACCTATATAATGATTGTGTGCAGTACAGCATGAGCAGCTGCATGTACAGGCCTCATATATCACACAAATATAGACAGAACTGGGTCTGCTTATCCAGCCTCATTTTCCACAACACAAAACAAGCCAATCACCTGCATCTTCCATCTTTCACAAATTATTTGATTGAGAAGGAAGGGCTAAGGGACAGAAATAGCTCATCTTTTATCCTTGGCTATTGTTTTTGTCCATCATGTTGTTCTTTTATAATGTGCACCTGTGTCTTACTGCTGCTGACCTGCTTCCAGCTTTCTGAGCTATTTCAGAATGCCCTGTCCTGCCCTTGCACAACTTTTCAGCAAGCACTAGTTTACTTGGGTATTCATTTGTTTATATTGGCTGAGAGCTCACAGTTTGCCTAATTAAATGCTCGTTTGTTTGCCTGAGGATTTCGTCTCCACCTCCTTCAGTAAATTCCAGATCAAGGTGTAAGGTCTCCTGTAGTCTGATTGTGAGGGGTGTAGATTTGGTGTATAGAATGGATTTTTTTTTGCTGATCCACTTTTATAACTCTGTTTCTACTGTCCAGATAATGACAGATGGGCAGTGAGAGTAGACCTGCCCTACTTACAGATTTTTCCACAATTAGATTGCTTTTAAAAAATGGGAGGGTCTCCAGTGGAAGGTAGGCTATATTGGGTCACTTCTGAGCTGAACAAGGCTGTGTATTTCCGAGGCCATATTTTGCCCACAAATACTTTTGGAGACTCATGACGAATCAGCTTTTTTTTTTTTTTAAGCCAGCCCCGTTCCTAATTTTTTCATTTTATTGATTTTTTTTTCCTTTAAAATCTATAGTGTTAGTCATGTTTTTCATATCTAATCTCTTTATGTCATTTTATAAATAATAATTTAAATGATTGACTTATTGTATTTCATCATTTGTAAAGCACTATGAATGACCCCAGAGCATGAAAGGTGCTATATAAATAAACTTGTCCTGGCTGCATGCTGTAGTTGCCTCAAAGTCCTAGATACCACTTCCTTTCTCATGCATTATGCAGTGGGAACGTTTCCTGATTTGTCTCAGTCTTGGGAGATTAGAAGACATTCCCTAATTAATACAAATATAAATAGAAAATTCTTAACGTTATTTTGACTCATATTACCTTCTTCACTCCATTGCTGCTCCCATAATTCAATTGCTGCTCCAATAATCCCACTCCCCTTTCATGACTTAAGACAATAATTTGCCATATCCAATAACAAAATCTTGCTAATTTTACTTTAAAATGAGCAACTATGTGATATTCTGTTCATGATAGGTATGTAACTTGCTGCCAATCACTTATGTCCACTACTCAGTTCAGTCATGCCTCAAAAGTGATTATTAACACTCAGATTAATAAATAGCTCATCATAGTGATTTATCAGTCTCCTCAGGCTTTAGTAGGAATTTCAGTGATCGTAAAGAAGCCATTTTTCAGTTCTTCTTTAGAGAAAGGCCCAATCCCATTTCAGCACCTGTTGTACACATTCATGCCTAGGGACAGGGGGTCCTGATTTTTGTTGAGATAAAGTTGTTGGGTGAAGTGCTAGGGCTACTTAGCAGAGGTTTTTTAGAGGCACACCCAAAAAAGAGTATTTTTCACAGAAACCCAAAAAATATTTTTTTTTCTCCTGTACAATTTACAATAACCTTTTCATTACCTTAGTTTAATGTTGTTTAAATGTATTATGAACCTTTTCTCCATAACAAGAATAAAAAAATCGCTAGTTAAATTTACTGGTCCACCTTAAACAGTCCAGGAGTACTGACATCTGAAGTGCCAGAATGTAACTGCTGCTCCATTTAAGGTAGCTGGTGAATAGCTGACCTCAGTTTCATATCACCAAAGATGTGTAATAATAAATAATTTGCATCCCCCTCTTTGAAAGCATTTGATGTTCTAAATATAAATAGTGAGGTTTCTGAACTAACCCTCCTCTGCTATCATTGCATACTGAAAGGGTCACCTACCGACCACTGCAAGTAGCCTGTTAATGTTCTTTTTTTTATTTGAAGGTCCTGTTTCAAGATTTCAAATACAAACTCTTGTAACTCAGTTCCATGGGGCACGATGGTGCTCAGAAATAGGAAAAGGGGTAAAAATAAGAAGTCTTCACATGCTCTCTGCTGATTTTATTATAGTTATTATAGTTTTAAAAGATTTGTATATTCCTTAATTTAGTGGGTCGGTATTCTAAAAATGTTCTCCTACAAATGTTAAAGATAACTGTATTCTGAACACTGTCTTTACAACTGTCACTGGGACAGAATGCAGCTGCTTCATTTCTGTATTCTCAATATGTATTCACAATGCTTGTATTCCATTACATCCCAACTCTGGTATTATATGTCTACGTGGTGTGTGTGCCTGAGAGAGAGAAAACGAGAGCAAGAGAAAGATGCTCTCCTTTGTCCCTGCAGGCAGACAGGTTAAGTGGATTGAGCTGTTCTCCCTCAGTCGCTTTCTACAACTGCTATTTAAACACAGACCCTCACTTTCTGTAGAAGATTTTGAAATTTTGGTCAAAAATCTTGCAGTGTGTCCACTGCCAAGACAAACAACTTAAAATGACCAAGGTCTGGAATGGCATGTGTGTGCATAAATTCTCTGAATAGTATAACAGATTTGCCAGATTTAAAGGAATAGGTTGGTTATTCCTTTTTGGGGCTTTCTTGATTCTCTTTATTTGATTCGGTTGTGCTGGCTAGGGGCCTAAATCTCATTTTAAAGCATATTAACTGATATATTTTAGTTGTTTTGCTGCTGAAACCGCATACTAGCTCACAAAATAGTATGTAAACATATAGCACATATAGCTTCTTAGCTGCAGTGAACATCTGTAGTATAGTAGTAGTATTGATATGATATATATATATATATATATATATATATATATATATATATATATATATATATATATATATATATATATATATATATATATATATATATATATATATCCACTTACTATAAAAGTGCACTTTGTAGTTCTACAGTGTCCATTGGTCAGTTTCACTCAAAATGTGGATGGACACACAAATCCACCAGTTCCACATTATGAGGTGGCGTGTATCTCAGTCCCTCTCCATAGCCTCATAACTCCAGATGAGAGTCACATATGATATTATAATATGATGGAATGGAAAGGGCGACTCTACAGATTTAGGAAATGTTTGAACTGGATGTCTGCGCTGGATTATCACAAAGATACAGAAGCAGAGATAGAAACATTGGATTGGACCCCAGAGGGGTGATAACATGATCTGATATTGTTAGTGGGCTGTTAAGATTTTTGGCTTAATTTGTCATCTCTCTTGCCCTCTTATGCACAATAGGAGCCAGTAACCTAATTTTTAAAATGTGATTTTTTTTGTGATATTGGGTCCCCCTTGAATCTGAGTGGCAAAATATATACCTTTAGAGAATAGTAAGCATGGTTGCAATTTTCACATGAATACATTCCCTACAGATAGTGACACATCAGAGGATTTTCACAGAATGCGAGCTGTTTTGCAAATAACCTACAGCTCAGATATTTTCTATAGTGGGACAGAAAACCTGGAAGGCCACACAGTTGGGTGATTTTCCTGCTCATACACATCTGATTCAACTGCTAAGTACAAGGTTAAGTAGGTGTGTTCGGGAGTATTTACATTTGTAGTGTGGTTCTCCTGGTCTGGACCAAAACATAAAGTGATACATTATCTTAGTGTTCACAATGACATATTTCACATTGAACCTAATGGTGTACTTACAAATCATATGCACAAAAAAAGTCTACCATTTTGGGCAGATGTTAGGACTTACTATTGGTGACCATAACTAGGATAAGATTGCTCAAAATCAGGCTGCTCTCTGGATACACTGAGCCTGATGGTTTTATGTATGTCTTATCTGTCTTATGATACTGCAAAAAATAAGCTTTCCTATGATATGAAGCCAGAAGAAATCAATGTGAAAACTCAATCCCAACTGCCTCATTGCTTTTATTACACTTTGAAAACATTAATGAGCATTAATGTATGACATGATTAGTAAACTATATACTAATTCAAAGCTTAAAACGAAAAACACACCAGCATGACAAAAGTTTGTTAATTGTGTTAAATAATGACTAGTTGAATTCTCAAAATGGCGAATTTGAAAATGACCATTTTGAAACATTATTTCACAAGTCAACTTTGAGAAAAAAATAGTTCATATAGTCATCCAACCTCTCACATCTTGGCTAGAATCAAATGAGCAGATGTAGACACTGCATCCCTGAGCCGTGAGCGAATCATCAATGCATCATCCATCAAAGTGGATGCAAGGTCCCACTCCCTTTAAAGTAGCAAAAGACTTTAACAATCTATAACTAGCATGCGGTAATTACCAGAGCCAAACATTCTAATCACTACAAACTGGCTGAAAACACAAATGATTAAATCTGTAATCAATTCATATTATAGCACCAGATACCAAACCGTGACGGAAGTCTCTCATGCTCTCTCATCTCTATGGAACTGAGAGGTAAGAAGAATTTTTACAAAAATGTCAGGCTTTTCTGCTCAATCAATATGTAATTAAAATAAAAGACATTGTAGTGTAATTGGGGGAAACATTGATTTGTCATTAGCACAGCCAGTGTGGCAATTACGGGCATGCAATGCTCAAATAAGGTTGTACAGGCTTGGGGTGTAGAGCTATAGGATTTCATAGGTTAAAGAAAACTGCATAATTAAATTAATTTTAAACAATGGTTAAAACCCATTACCCCTAATAAGTAGAGACTGGACTCCAAATGTTGATGTATAAATTGTGTTATCCAAACTTCAGCCAATATAATATATAATATCATCTGGATTTAATTGTGCAGACCCAGGTTGTACATTCTCTATAAAAAAGGCACTGATCAATAGAATGGGATGCTCTGGGGCAGCTGCTCATGAATCTAAGGTTAGCAAGTGTGGGAGTATAAAACCCACCCCGCATTGGGCTGTGTTCTTTGGAGTGATGGAGCTCTCTCCAATACCTTTGGGATGAACTGAAGTGATCCAAAACTGACTATTCTGACCTTACTAATGCTCACTCAAATCCTCACAGCAATGTTCCAACATCTAGTGTAAAGCCTTTGCAAAAGAGTAAAGGCTGTTACTGTGGCAAAGGGGAGTGAACAAACTATAAATACCATTCATTTCAGAAGCAATACTGCATGAGTTGATGTCTACAGTACATAGACTCATACTAGAAGAACAGTGTATTAATACAGACATGTTGCAGGTCATGGACTAGTATTATAAACACAACACCTCCAGCTAAACAGCCCATTCATCATCGCTGAGTTTGGTTGCTATGGCAACAAGACCTCACACAGACAGCGGCGGAAATTAGCTTGTGGTTTTGGAGATGTAGTCAGCCTCACAATTGATTACATAAAAAAAAAAAAAAAAAAAAAAAACTTCCGCCACCGGAGCTACAAATGAGTTACTCATAAAGAGCAATATTGCCAATGAATAAAAATGATTAACGACTTGAAAGAATGCAGAGGGGAACGTCAACAAGTGAGCTGCTGTCTGAGAAGTGCCTCTGCCTTTTTCTGATTTCCTCTCTTTGTTGTGATTATTGCTTCTGTGTGCAAATCTGTGATCATGTGGTTGATTAGATATTAACTATATTTCGCTGTGAGCATTAGGTTGAGACATAATTTCGTATAAAGATGGCAGTAACAAAGTAAAGCTGATGACATAACGGGCATGGAGCTGGAGAACAGCGTGTGGGTGTTAACGATACAGTCTGCATCATATCACAGAAATCGCTTCGTAGGAATTTGATTTCTAACACAGCGCTGTCGCCACAAGCTCTGACTATTTAGTTGGAGGAAAAAAAATCTGCATTATGTAAATGAGTTTCTGACAGGCAGACATATCTCCATGGTGATCGTGGAAGGGAATGTGTGTGTGTTTCTCATCTAACAGATTTCACACCCTGGCAGGACAAATCATATTCCACCCACACATATACACGCACACGCACATACTGGGTTTTATACAATGTTAGGACGTATGGTCATATATATATATATATATATATATATATATATATATATATATATATATATATATATATATATATATATATATATGGGTAATTTCTTTTGGTCCATTCTTCATAAAATTTGTAAAGGGCAAAGAGCATTTTCTAATTATGTCAAAAACATCAAAAATGGAGCTACAAGGTTCCAACAACAGTGATTTAGGAGCAGAAGTTAAGGATGTGAATTTATGGGGTGTTAGATTGGAAGAAGATAAGGTTTCAGGCATGTAACCCCCACCCCCCAAACTTCAGTTCTAACATAACTACATTTTATCTGATGGGGACAGTTTTGCTGTCTTGCAGGTGGTTGTTAGGAGTCTCATTTTCTCTGGAGCTTATAATCATTATCTGAACTCTAGTTTTGGAAACTTTCCTATGATTTTATCCCTTCTTAAATGGATTTTCTTATATCTCAAAATATCTAAAATGGCGTTCTTGTACTTAATCACTATTTTGATTTGAAATTAAATAAATTAAAGTCAGTCTTTGTATTTTCCACATTACTTTATATTTGTAAGCATCTAGAAATGGTAAGAATTAAGCCCTATCTTAAACCCTGGAACCAAGCACTTTACAAGTTAGGTAAGACCTGTTTTTCTCTGGAGGACAAATTTGCTCTGAAAACAAATGCACTTAGACGCGTACAGATGCTTCAGACTGTTTTTGCTGGATCAACCTTCATGCCTGGCAACGATGTAGAGTGTATGAGCGTCGCAGCAGACAAAGCGGACTAATAGTCTGCCTTAGCAAGCTGAGCTCATCGCTATGGTAACGGCAGAACAGTCTGGAAGTCTCGCAGCTTCCTATGAGTAAGAGAGCACATCCTGAGCATCTAGAGAGAGTGTCTGTGGCGCAGTTAGTCCTGGCCAAAAGCCAGAAAGAGAAATCCCTCAGTCCATCACACACTGACTGTGCTTTTCTGCATTAATAATTTTCAAAATGTGTTTTATTAGACCATTTAATCAAGCCTTTTTAAAGCTTAAGTTTGAGTTGGTTGTACCCCATAGCACAGTAAAAATTATTTGTCAGTTCAACCTAAGACTTCATCAAATCTTCCTCTGGCCCTGATGGTTTTTTCAAGAGTGAAGACCAGCTGACCACAAGAGCTGCTTTTGGAGCAAATCTTTATACATCATCTATAACAACAATTTAGCTGTAAACAACTAAACAAATCACAATTCAGCAAAGATGATCTGTGAGATGCTTTATCCACTGACTGGAACAAAACCACATTCAGCTTCAGGGGAGATACTTTTCTGGGAATATTTGCGAATATTAAAAAACATTCATATAATATTCAGAGCTACTGCTTTACCTGTTTCTTTACTTTGCAGAACTATATAAAAACACGGTCACACTTTATGTTGATGGTCCCTTGTAGATAGATGCTCTACAGATAGTTAAATCATTAACAAACTTTCTGGTGATGTTCGGTTGATTATCAACAACATTATGGTTAGGGTTGGAAGTAGGTGTTGGTTTTGTCTTTGGCGGTTAGGGTTAGGTTCAGGGTTAGAGAAAGATTTAATAATTTCTTTCACACGGAACGTGAATATTTGGATATTGGATATTTAGTTGACTGTTACTCAAAGGCCAACTGAACATTTACAAAACATCTACAGTGGACCATCCAAGTAACACTCAACTTCACAATCAGTTGCATTTAATAGATATTTAGTTGAACGTTGCTTAAAGACATACTAAACATTTAGAGTGGACCATCCAATTAAAGTGTTAGCAAAAACATTTGATGTTGTGTGTCATGGTGAAAACTACAGCTGTAAAGTTATTCACCAACTTGTGCCTGCAACCAAATCACAGGTATAATGTTTTAACATGAAACACATAGCCTCTCTTTCTGAAGACTCTCTACTGGCCATTACACCAATGGAAAGAAAATGGAATTGGATGTTTTTGATTAATGCATAATCAAATAAAAATATTCCCCCCTATCTCTGGTATCAGATGACACTGTTGTCTCTCTGTGTGTGAACTACTGTGACTGTGTTGAGCTGCTAGTGAGCAATGCGCAACTGAAGCTTTCATATCAAGCAACCATGTACAAAAGCTTTTTATGCCTACTGTGTGTCACGCATTGGACTCATCAGTCAGACTCCAACTCCCAGAATACCCTGGGAGAGCCTGTGACTCCGGACTCAGGCTCGCGCACCTATCTGCGCTCACAATCCCCAGAATATTAACTGACGGCACCTGTGTGTCATTAGAGCACAGTGTACTAAAGCTTGGGTCTGACAATCAGTCAGTGGGTATTATTTTCTCTCTGAAACTTACTGAGCGTATTCTTATTGTTGTCTCTTGTTTTACTGTAATTTTGACCGTTTGGATTTGTGTTTTTGACTACGTCTGTTGTCTTTCCCTCTTTGGTACTTTTGCTGGTTGTTTGGATTTGTGATTGGACATTTGGACTGAACTTGGACTACTATTTTGTGTGTTGCCCATTTTTGTTGCTTTTGCTGCTCGTTAGACTAATAAACAGTCTGACCTCTCATCCGCGAGCGTCTGTGTTTCTGTCACATCGTAACACTGTGAAAAGTGATAAATACATAAACTATATTAACTATCTGTATAAAATATCCAATATGTCCAAAAGTTTGTAGACACCCACTCCTCTAAAATGAAGGGTATTAATAGTGAGTTTGTCCCCCTTTGCTGCAGTAACAGCCTCTACTCTTCTAGGAAGGCTTTACACTAGATGCTGGAACATTGCTGTAAGGATTTGATTGGGTATTAGTGAGGTCAGGGATTGGTGTTGGATGATCAGTTCTGGATCACTCCAACTCATCCCAAAGGCATTGGAAGGAGCTCCATCTCACTAGAGAAGTCATCATGCTTCCTCTCAAAGAGTGTTGCCATTTTTAAGAGAGTTCCCTAAACACCTTTTTTCAGCCACTGTATCAACTGTGTGAAGTAGATTATTGAATTATTGAATTAATTACCCCTGAATGAAAACAGCCCAGGCCTCATGTGGACTAGCGGTGGCTAACACAGCTGACCATGATTGAGTCGTCAAATTGAGACACAGTGCTGGACATTAAAGCAGCAGTATGACAGCGCAGCTTTGGAAAAGGTCAGCCTTAAAAGCCCTTATTGGGAGAAACACAATTATACCCTCTCTCACTCGCTCGCTGAGGAGGCTCAGGCAAGCGGAAATCGAACTGTCAGATAATTTATGCAGGGCTTTTTTAGCTGCCCAGCAAGGAGCGGGGTGGGAGGGGTTTAATAGATCAGGGTTGTCCTCGAGTCCAGCGGGAGGGACATAAAAATAATCTATAGAGTACAGAAGCGCTAACACACTCGTTAACATACTCTAAACTCAGACCGCTCACAGTATATCACTCATTCAGCCTCTTTACTCCAATACAGTACAGTATATTACTCATAAGGCATCATTCACTAAGATACAGTACAGTATATCATTCATTCAGCCTCCTTACTCAGATACAGTACAGTATATCACTCATTCAGACTCATTCACTCAGATATACAATAGTATATCACTCACTCAGCCTTTTTACTCAGATACAGTAAAGTGTATCACTCATTCAGACTCATTCACTCAGATATAATATAGTATATCACTTATTCAGAATCTTTCACTGAGATACAGTACAGTATATCACTCATTCAGCCTCATTCAATCAGATAAAGTACATCACTCATTCAGCCTCATTCACTCAGATACAGTACAGTATATCACTCATTCAGACTCTTTACTCAGATACAGTACAATATATCTTTCATTCAGACTCTTTACTCAGATACAGTACAATATATCTCTCATTCAGCCTCATTCACTTAGATACAGTACAGTATATTACTCATTCAGACTCATTCCCTCAGACACAGTACAGCACATCACTCAGACTCAATCACTCAGATACAGTATAGTATATCACTTAATCTGCCTCATTCACTCAGATACAGTACAGTACACCACTCATTCAGATTCTTTTACTCAGATACAGTACATTATATCACTCATTCAGACTCTTTACTCAGATACAGTATTTCACTCATTCAGACTCTTTCACTCAGATCAGGTACAGTATATCACTCTTTCAGACTCTTTTACTCAGATCAGGTATGGTATATCATTCTTTCTGCCTCATTCACTCAAATACAGTGCAGTATATCACACATTCAGACTCATTTAATCAGATACAGTACAGTATAGCACTTATTCAGCCTCATTCATTCAGGTACAGTACATCACTCATTCAGACTCTTTATTCACATACAGTATAGTATATCACTTATTTTGCCTCATTCACTCAGATACAGTCCAGTACATCACTCATTCAGACTCTTTACTCAGACACAGTATAGTATATCACTTATTTTGCCTCATTCACTCAGATACACTACAGTACACCACTCCTTCAGATTATTTTACTCAGATACAGTATAGTATGTCACTTATTCTGCCTCACTCACTTAGATACAGTCCAGTACATCATTCATTCAGACTCTTTCACTCAGACAAGGTACTGTATATCACTCTTTCAGACTCTGTCACTCAGATACAGTACAGTATATCAATTATTCTGCCTCATTCACTCAAATACAGTACAGCATATCACTAATTCTGCCTCATTCACTCAGATACAGTACAGTATATTACTCATTCAAACCCTTTACTCAGATGCAGTACAGTATATCCCTCATTCAGACTCTTCCCATCCATCCATCTTTTCTTTTCTTTTTTTCTGTTTTTCTCTTTCTTTCTTTCCTTTATGTTCTTTTTCCATTCTTTCATTCTGTCTACCTTTCCACTGACTTCCTTCTTTTCCTTTCTTTCATTTATTGTATTTTTACTTCTTTCTTTCTTTCTTTCTTTCTTTCTTTCTTTCTTTCTTTCTTTCTTTCTGTATTTCTTTCTGTATTTCTTTCTTTTTGCTTACTTCCTTGTTTTTCCTGTCTTTCTTTCTTTCTTTCTTTCTGTATTTCTTTCTTCTTGCTTACTTCCTTGTTTTTCCTGTCTTTCTTTCTTTCTGTATTTCTTTCTTTTTCTTTTTTCTTTCTTTTTTATTTACTTCTTTATTTCATGTATTACTTGGTAATCTTTCCCTTAATCTTTAACCCAACACTATATCATTAATTCAGTTTATTTCCCTCTTTCTTTTCTCTTGCCCTTGCTCTTTATCTTCTGTGGCTCAGCCTTTCCCTGCTGTAGCTGTTTAGGAAGGAGAACAGAGTGAACATGTCAGTGTGAGGGTCCTGCTGCTTCAGTCAGAGAGGAGCAGCAGGTCTCTTTAATTGAAACAGTGTTGAATCCTCTAGTAAGCAAGGGATAAACACCTGGATACACCATCACTACACACTGAGGACTGTTATAGACACCACTGTTTAACAGTTCAGAATCACTGTTTTCAATCATTTAAAAACAATTTGATGCTTTACCTTAATTACGGCATCCACTGTTGATCAGGGGACCCTCTTTCTGTTTCTCAAAGAAATCTGCAATGGTCTGCTTATTAAAACGAATAAAAGAATTTGGCATAGCATGCAAACAATGTGCCATTCACTGCCCAGTCCATCTATGGGAACTATGCTTTGTTTTGTTTTTTTTGCTTTTGTGCGGTCATTTATACATATACACAACACAGGGCAGCCAATCAGAACACATCTCATTTACATACTTTAGTCTTGAAGACACAGCCTGTTTATTATTACTAATGAATAAAGAGAAGTTGGAAAATGGTCGTGTTAAAATTAATCATGACTTTCTTTCATTTATAAATATAAAGTTGCTCAAATCTTATAGATTATTAAGATGGAGACTTAATGAACTGCCATTAATTCTGTGCTGCGTTTGAAAGGAATGCTTTAACTGCTACTGATGACCACTGCCTAATCCTGCTGGGCTTGATTGATCCCACTATAAAAGGGAATTCCCACTGAAAACATGCAGATTAAAGCCCCCCGGTCCCAACTCAGCAAAGCAAACACGCTGAGTCATCACACATGCAGAATTGATCATGCATTGATTAACATGGATAAATATTATGATATTTAAGCCGCTCAGTCTGTAAGTGACTTCAATTACTTATGCATGGTAATTTATATATAAAAAAGCAGAATGTCTACTACATTAGACTCTTTATGATAATTAAAAAAATATAGGCTATGGACAGCTGACCATTTCGCTTTCCCTCTAGATTAGCTTTAAATAGGCCTCGTTCAACATGAACACTGTCTAAAATTAGGTTTATGGTGCCACAGCGCTTAATATAATGCTTTCATATATGAAACCGGGACATGGGTCCATGGAGAGAAATTGGGTACGGTAACATTGAGCATTAAATCCTACATAAAACAGCTCATCTGTTCACACTGTTTGAAGAAAAATGGGTGAAAATCACTCTCGGTTTCAGGCAACCTCAAAGAGGCTCATGAAAATCCTTACTGAAGAGGATGATGACAAAGAACAGGATGCTAAGCCAAGAAAATATATATATAAAACACATTTTCTGAGGGTGTAGCTGCATTGATGCCTAGTTGTTTTGCTTCTTCATTATAAAATCCATAGAACAGCACAAAGCAAGATCTTTGTTGTCCAGAGAAGCACCTGTCACATCTCAGTAATGAGACGGTTCTGAGTCTAACCTTTACAGTCAAACAATGCGGAGAAAATACCAGCTCCAGAGCGCTGTGGTTGCAGACCAGCTCAATTTAAAACAGCTCTGTCCACCCTAGAGAGCAACGGATGGTTTCAACCCTTGTAAAATGGCTACAGGAGAAAGCAAACAGATTCTTAATATTTTCTTAAAAGTTCTTCTAATTTAACGAAAAGAAAAAAAAAAGATTTTTAAAATGTATATATAATTTCTATATTATATTATTGGAAAGCAACAATATAGTTCTGACAATGCAAGGCAATCTAGCCACTTTTCCTTATATTCCTAATATTTCTTATATATAATTTTTATATTTTGTCTCTCTCTCTCTCTCTCTCTCTCTCTCTCTCTCTCCCTCTCTCTCTCTCTTTATATATATATAAATATAAGTCAATGGAACCAGACATTTTTCCCAGTCATTTCGGGTCAGTTCTTTTAGTCCATTCATCATGAAATTTACGTACAATGTAAAGGGTATCAGGTAATTTCAAATTATGTAAAAAAATAAAAATGAAAAACATGGAGATATGAGGTTTTCTTCCGACAGCAATATATATATAAATATATATATATATATATATATATATATATATATATATATATATATATAAACTTTATTTTTTCAAAAATACAGCACATTCTCCATCAGTCTGAAGAACCCTTTCAGATTGTATATGTATATATATATATATATATATATATATATATATATATATATATATATATATATATATATATATATATATAGAGAGAGAGAGAGAGAGAGAGAGAGAGAGAACCATGAACATTCAAGGAACCCTTTGCATCATGAAAGGGTTCTTCAGACTGATGGAGAATGTGCTTTCTTTTTGAAAAAATAAATTTTCTTCTTTTGTTCTTCTATTCTATTTTTTTCTGTTGCAGCACTGGAGCAATAGAAGAACCCTTTTGGTGCTGGATAGAATCCTTTTCAAGAAGGTTCTATATAGAATCATCTACAGCGCATTCACCAGCAGTCTGAAGAACAAATGATTCTTTGAGCATGCATGGTTCTATGTAGAACCATTTTCTTTTATTAAACCCTACTAGACCCTTGAAGACCATCGCTTTTAAAGTGTGTATGATATACCTTTATATGCATAGCATTATATACCTAGTGTCACTGTCGTGACACAAACTTCCAAAACCGCAACTTTATAGGAGGTGGAAAAAAAAAAAATTCTTACTTGTAAATAGTAAGTTTTGACAATTTCTTTCCCCTGTTGTGGGACTGATAAAGGATAATCTTATCTTATCAGTCCATTCACTATGAAATCATCACACAATGTAAAGGGCGACTGATTAGATCTGCAGTTAAACCTTGAAATGACATATACACACATCACTATTTTCAGAAGAAAACCTCAGATCTCCAAAATTAGAACTTTACAAGAGAAGAAAAAACCTACCTTACTTTCAATGTAAGTCAATGGAGCCAGAATTTTTTCCAAGTCATTTTGGGCCATTTCTTTTAGTCTATTCATCATGAAATTCATAAACAATATAAAGGAGAACAGGCAATTTTTAATGATGTCAAAAACTGAAAAATGGATATACAAGGTTTTCTTCTGACAACAGTGGTATACTATTGTATAACTATAGTCTACATATAACTATTAGGGCATATTTTCTGAACTGATTGGCCAGCATAGCCTTGTTCACTATCAATAATATTATCTCAAAATTTCACCCTCTGACACACGTCGCGACTGGACCAGATCAAACGTCTGGACATTCGTTGCCCAGCAGGCTGGAAAGGAGCGCTCGGTGACAGCTGTAAAAGCACAGTGCCATCTAGGGGTTTTGTTATGGGGGGAAAAAAATGCATTCACCTCTCATTTACAGTCCTCTGGGGAAATTCACAATGAGCTCATGAAGTGAGAGTCCTGCAGTAATGTAGAAATCTGAACAACCAGAAGTCATAAAGCTATTGATTCATCTGTCCAGTCTACTGATTAAAATTCTTCAATATCAGTTTAGAGACTGATACATTCCTTTGGCCTGGTGTTCAGTAACATCTAAAAAAAATTCTCCACATAAGGAAACCTGGAAATATGAGTGGTTGTGTAAACTTTATAAAATATAT
Source organism: Pygocentrus nattereri (assembly GCF_015220715.1). Taxonomy (NCBI): domain Eukaryota; kingdom Metazoa; phylum Chordata; class Actinopteri; order Characiformes; family Serrasalmidae; genus Pygocentrus; species Pygocentrus nattereri. Next base: position 30,802,561 of record NC_051218.1, on the reverse strand, counting down.
GTCGTTAAGATAACAGATTACATGTATGCAGATTATGTGTATACAGATTACTTACATGTATACAACAATACAGGATTGGATGTATAGAAACCTGTTGGTTTGAATATGATTTACTCCAGTGTAGCTCAGAAGAGCTGGACAAAAACTGGACAAAACCTAACACACGAGCTTCGACAACCTGCCCTGAGACTTCATCACATTTTCAAAAAAGCAAACAAGCTGCTGACCTGGACTTTTATTCTCTGTTCCAGGCTAAAGCTCAGCATGAGCAGAAAGCACAGCGTGAGCCAGCTGGAGGGGAATGAAAGACATCACATATTGATCAGCTTCAAATCTCCATTATGTAAAGGGACCTGTTGATACGCAGTGAGAATAATGAGAGTGAGGAAACTGGCAGATTCATTTCTACCCAAAGGAGGAAAAGAGCCATGAGTAATAGGCAAGACAAACTGAGGAGGGGTCACTGATCCTTAGCAGAATGACAAAGAAGAACCCAAAATACAGTATTAGTGTATTAGTTCTGTCTAGTATAACTTTCTATTTATATTGCTCATCCATTGTATATCATTTTGCTTTTATTCCTAGCATATATCTAGATTATCTACTAGTTTTGTGTTACAAAAAATGCAAGATCGCATCTTAGTATATACCTTTTTTATAGAATATCACTTTTCCTTGCATATAGAACTTCAAATGTATAGCTTTTCATAGCATATATACATTGCTTAATATATAGTGCTTTTCCTAGCTTTTCCCAGCATGTAAAGTTGCCAACATATACCTTCGCCTTGCATCCAGAATTTCCACTGCAAGCTTTTTTTTTATGGTTTTTAACATATAGCTTTTTTATGACATATAGCTTTGACTAGCATGTAGAATTTCTAATGCATTGCTTTTATAACATGTATTGTTTCCTATTGTAATTTCCAAACTATAGCTTTTCTTACCATATATAATTTCTAATATATAGATTTCTATAGCATGTATTGTTTCCTAGTATATAGAATTTCTAATGTATATAGCTTTGTATAACATGGTTCATTTTCTAGCATACATCATTTTCACACACACATATTTTCAACTATAGATTGTTTTACCATATAGAACTTCTAATATGTAGATTTTTATGGCATGTTTCCTAGCATTTACAATTGTTGCTGTAATTTTCTTCACATTTCTATCTATCGATTGATTGAGCCACTCAAAAACTCTTCTGCTGATATGTTTATGATTGAAGCTGTTCAGAATTGGGCTGTGGTCATTTTCTCACACTCTCTACCACTGACACTTTATCCCGCGTTAACAAGCTCTATCATGCTCAACAGTACAAATGCCTTTTGCTCTTTTTTTCTCTCCCTGAGAACTTCCCTCTCTATGACATCCTCTCCAGCTTGTCAGAAAAGCAGAAAAAGCCCCCCAGCAAGCGCAGATCACAGCTTTTGATCTGTGCAGAAAGCCGGAGAGCGCACAGTCACAGCGTTTCATATAAAGGCATCGCACTCTTGTGCAGTAATGACTTATTTCGATGCATTTGCACGACTGACGGGGCTGAACACAGTCCCAGTACAGAGTGCCCTCAAATAAAATGCAGTATTTTCAGTTTGCACGTGAAACAGCTCATTTGGTGAATTTGTTTGGAGTGAATGAATCACCCTGGCTGCTGGGAAAGGAAGGGAGAGCGCACTTACAGCAGTTCGTCACGGCGAAGCTGTTCGCCACTTCCAGATTGTCGATGTGTGGAGTGAGTCGGAACTCAGCCGTGGCGAACTGAACCATGCCTATCCGGAATGCACTGTACTCCTGATCCGCTCCTCTGGGAAACAAGCCACCTGCATGACACACACACACACACACACACACGCACATACGCACACACACACACACACACACACAGAACGGCGTTTAGATCTTCGGAACGCGCTGCGTAACCGGATCGCCATTAACCGAAGCGCATCTCGGCTCTCCGTGGATGTGGAAGCGTCCACACGTACCTATCTGAACACTGGGAGACCCTCCGAGGGCGAATCCCCAGAAAAGCGCGTGGAAAAGCAGCGCGAGGCTCTTTATCTGTTGCATCTCTGTGTGTTTGAGCGCTCATCCACCCTGCAGGAGAACGGTCCCGGTCGAGGCGCGCGCAAACTCCGCCTGTTAAATCCGCAGCATGCTGGAGGCGCGAGATTTTTTTTCTTTTTTTTTAGCTTTTGTTTCTCTTTTTTCTCTCTGATTTCTGCAGGTGGCTCCTCGCTTCAGCGCCTCGGGCTCGTGCTCTGGAGGAAGGATGGAATGCAGCTCTGCTGTCCTCCTCTTCCTCCGTCTCTTTTTTTCCTCTCTCTCCTCCTCCTCCTCCTCCTCTTCCTGCTGCCTCGCGATGCTGTTCCCTCCTATGAGCTGATACCTTTTCTAATAAAGAGGAGCGCGCGCTACACCACACGGCTGCGCGCGGGAGACGCCAAGCCCCTCCTACATCCTTCTATTGTACACCTCTCCACCCACATCCCTTTATTCTACACTCCTCCATCCACATTCCTCTATTCTGCACTTCTCCATCCACATCTCTCTATTCTACATTACACCACCCAAATCCTTCCATTCTACACTCCTCCACCCACATCTTTATTCTACATCCCTCCACCCACATCCCTCCATTTTACATTGCTCTACCCACACCCCTTTATTATACACTACTCCACCCACATCCCTCTATTCTGCACTCCTCCATCTACATCCCTCCATTCTGTACTCCTCCGCCCACATCCCTGTATTCTATACTCCTCCATCTATATCACTCTAATCTTCACTCTTCCACCCACATCCCTCTATTCTACTTTCCCTCCAATCACATCCCTCTATTCTACTTCATTCAACCCACATCTTTCTATTCTACACTACTCCACCCATCATCCCTCTATATTCTACACACCTCCACCCACATCCCTATACTCCACACTTCTCCACCCACATCTTTCCATTCTACTCTCCTACACCCACATCTTTATTCTACTTTACTCCACCCACATCCCTCTATTCTACTCTACTTCACCCATATCCCTCAATTCTACATCCCTCCACCAACATCCCTCTATTCTACACTACTCCATTCACATCCCTCTATTCTACACTTCTGCACCCATATCCATCTGTTCTACACTCCTCCATCTACCTCCATCTATTCTACATCCTTCCATCTACATTATATAGATCTCTTTTGCACTCTTCCACCCACATTGCTTTATCCACATCCTTCTGTTTTCTTCACATTCATTCAATTCTTTCCATCTACACCCATCTGTTCTACAATCTTCCACCCACATCCTTCCATTCTACACTTCTCACCCACATCCCCCTATGCTATGTGATACTATCTACATCTTTCCATTCAACACTCCTCTATCAACATCACACACTTCTACACCTTCTATTCTATATTGCTCTGCCCACATCCCACTATTCTACTCTCCTCCATTAGATTCCTTCCATCCCCAACTTACACCCCTCTATTCTACCCTCTTCCACTCACATCCCTCTTTTCAGAAGTACAAACCTGAATGTGAAAACTGAGTAATTAGTCAAATGATGCTGATAATTAGGCTTCATTCCTACAGAATGTGTTCAGGCCTACTGGGAGAACATTTTCTCACACATTAAAGATCAGGTGATCATGTATAATGAAATTGTCTGTCAAAAACATGATTATAAAAAGGGCATCATTTAAGACCTCAGAATGAATTGATCAGTCACCATAAATGATCACAAAATCGCACAGAACAAATATCAGATTTTGAAACATCAGATTTCCTTCCTTGAGTCAGTCTCTCAGCAGATTTCAGCACCACGGACAGAGCTGTACATGCTATAGCAAAGGGCTGCACTAAATCCTTCATCTGCTATTAATCACCATTGCTTACTGAATAGTTTGTACCTGGCCACTTTATAAGAAACTCCTACATTACAGCTCCACTATGTAGGTCTACATCTACAGACTGTATTTGTTGCTACACAGGCTACCAGCCTCGCACTGCTCCATCCATCTTTGGTCAGATTCTGACCACTGGACCACTGTAATCCAGATATTATACACACTGTTTTCTCTCTACCATTAATATGTTTTAAAAATATGGTTTTTTTAACCTAAAATCTTCTGAAAACTATCATAAAACAATGTCTCTGACATCAGGCAATACATTCACAGCCATTTCATGCAATAACTTGTACATGTTTTTAGAGGTAGACATCTGGTTCCTATCACCAGCACTGTGAACAATTCTGACTCTGAGCATTTCACACCAAACCACTCAGAATGACTCTGTTTACATCTTGTTCAAACTCTGAAAAATTCAGTAGGATTCTCCTTCATGCAAATGTGTATGCAATTTCCGCATGAATAAATTATATTGCATCCAATTAAACTGTGAGATAAAACTGATGCAATGTGTTTTATTCATGTGGAAATGATGTATGCAATTTAATACTGCATGTTTTTAAGTGTAAATGTTCCTGTTTGCATAAACAATACATAGTACTATCTCTGAATAAAGAACATAGTAATAATAAGATTTTATTCATATAGAACTTTCCATTTACATTATAAAAAGTGCTACACAGGAAAATAATATAAACACTGGAAAGACAAAAAACATTATGAAAAAGCACATTTGCAGATTTCTGGAGAAATTGAGTTCCAATACATCTATGATAGCCTAATAAAATATGTTTTTAAAGCTTGCATTCCTAATTTTCTATGAAATGCTGTTCATGAGCTGGTTTAGCAGATTCTGCTGAACTGGTTTAAAGTCAGAGCTGAAAATAAACTTTTAATTGATCTTAGACTTTAGACTAAAATCCTTTTGCTTTCAGTGACCCTATATCTTAATGATGCTCATTTTATTAAAACGAATGACTGGACATTCCAATGTGTCACTACCAAAACAAATTGTTTCAGAAGTGACAATTTTAGCTCATTTTGAGCAGAACTTGCCAACGCAGCCATTACACCAGCAAACTCAGCTTTGAACAGATGTGCACAAATTAAATCATCATATTTTTTATGAAAACACAAAAAAATGCAGAAAATGTAACTTTGAGACAAATTTACTTTAAAACAATGGGATCTAACTGCTCACCATGTGGCCATGAGGGAGAGGGATGCAACCTTACTCCCTGCTCTAAAATACAGGGGCATGATTAAAATAAGGCTCCTCCTACAAACTAAAACTCTGTGGGTTTTAAAAACGACATGAAAACATAGGACAGCATTTTGTTGCTGCTAGCGGGACGAAACCTTATTTCCATTTTTGTCATTTTTCAGTAATCTGGTTCCATTGACTCACTTTAAAGAAGAGAAGTTTTTTCTTCTCCTGTAAAGTTACCAATTTGGAGATATGAGGTTTTGTGCTGACAACAGCGATTTTCTGAATAGTTTTTAATTGAACTGTAAGTAGACAAGAAAATAATCCTTGTCAATATCTGAAGTCTAGATACTTAGTTGTTTTTTTGGTTTTTTTGTTGGGACCACAGTTTGAACTAATTTGATAGAATGGTCTATGTAAGAAACTGATCTTCCTCCGAGTAGTTTGCCATGTGGCTGCCTCAGCTGAATGAAGTGATCTAGATGAGCTAAAACACTTCAGTCAGCGTGATATACCAGAGCTCTGCCATTTAAATGTCATAGGCAAGACATTAAAGACAACAGGGGACATAACAGGAAGCCAGTGATTGACAGATTAAGAACAGATACGCTCAAACTTTCTTTTCCTGTTGAGCACACGGGCTGTTGCATTCTGAACTAGTTGGAGCTAATTTAATTAAATGCTGACTCTCTCTCTCTCTCACTCACTCTCTCTGATCTGCCCTAAAAGTGGTGTTAAACTGTTCTGTTCTTGCACCATACATCTCTGTGTAAACATTGGCTCAGCACTCCAACAGTCAAGAAGCCAAAAAGTGAACAAGCGGAACAAAAGCTGAGCAGCTGCCAGGGTTTATGGGCCAAAGCACAGAGCGGAGCTTCACTCCAGTTCAGAAAGAAAATGGAAAGCTTAATATTTGATGATAAATGGATGACAGTTTGTTCTCTTTAATGTGAAGCAAGAAGGAGGCAGAAAGCCGAGAAAGGAGCTGTATGTGCGTGTGTTTGTGTGATTTTTGTCTCCTCAGATCCGTGAGACTTACGCCAGCCTGCAACTTAAAAAGTCTGTTGAACAGAAAATGACTTCAATTAGTGCAAAAGAACTTAGCTACCTTTTGTGTACACATTTATAGAGCCATATGCAAATTTGTGGCCAAAATGTGGCCTGTGCAAACATAAATAAATAAATAAATAATAAAATGGAATTTAACAAATAGTTGTGACGGCTGGTGGCACCTGGAGAAATCTGGAAGCTAACTTGCATTAATCTAACTAGTTCATGAGAGCTCATTTCCTTTTTCTTTTCACTGTTTGTTGCATTAATATTTGATTTGATTTATTCTAATGTTATATGGTGTTTTAGAAGCACAAACATGCTTGTTGCCCATATAAATCCAATTGTAAAATAAAGTTTTAAACAGTTTGCTTAGGTGACCTATACAGTACTTTATAATTTCTGACTTCTGAATACTCTCACATCTGCATGTAAAAACAAGTAGAGGAAACATTAGTCAGCTAATAAAATTTAATCTTAGTTCTCTGTATTTTAAAAATGCTACCTTATTCATATGTTTTATGTTTTATACAATGTAGTGTATAAATGTAGTATATTTAAATCAAGTCTAATAGTGTTTTCACACTCAGAACTGCTCTATATACTCTACATGCTCTGTATACTCTATCAGGATGTGCTGAGGAGTAACTGCACAGTCAAAACAGTAAAAAAAAGTAAACCATTTTTTTTCTCAGGAGATATTTCAGAGGAGATTAGATATAAAATAATCCACTTCCATAAGGAAAGTGAAAGTCAAAGTTCCAAAACTGGAGCTCAAAAACAATTAAATGCTACAGAGAAAATGGAACTCCTAATACCTACCTGAAAGACCTAGTAGACACTAAAATTGTCCCCATCAGATAAACAGCACCTAAAGCTTTCATCTTTGAGAGAGAGGAGACAATCAGGCTGCTTCAGATCTGAAAACATCCACAAGTGATTCTGTCCATCCCTTCATTGTGAGAAGACAACTCTGCGCAATGGGTCTGAAAGGATGTGCATCTGTCAAGAAGCTCTTATTGAGAAAACCAGACAGACACATCAAACATAGAAGCTAAACAATAGACTGACCACCCCAGAGTCCAGACATCAACATCACTGAATGTGTTTGGATTATAGTTCAGAAAATGATCAACCAACTTCTAAGACTGAACTTTGGAGGTGTGGCTGCAGATTCTCTGAGAAACTGAAAGTAGGTCTCCTAGAAAGAATTAAAGCTTGTCATGATTGGCCCCTCCCAGTCCTGTCCATGTGCATTTGTTTTGGTATCAGTAGTCCTGCCCCTCCTTTTGTGACCCCACCCCTGATTGTTCTCACCTGTCCCTCGTTTTTCCTTTGTTACTTAAGCCCTGTGTTTGCGCTTTGTCTTTGCTGGTCTTTGTATCGGTCTTTGTTTGATGTTTGCTGTGTTTTGTTTTGTTCTGTTGTATTCTGGTTTGTCTGTCATGTCTGCACCCCGTTCTATCCATATTGGCTCTATGTCCCTGGAACGTGATGACCCTGATTTTGGATTTGCCCTCAAAAGTCGCTTACCTCCGCACATGCGTCTGCTACCTCGCTCTGTGTCACAAAGCTACAATAAACTTACACTGTAAAAACACGGTTTTTCAGTTGAACCTAAAAATACTTTATGTGGTAACAAGTAACTAGTTTTATTCGAATTAACAATTCTTTCTATAAGAGTTTTTGCAGGAGTAATTTTTTTAAACCATTATTTTACAGTATGAAGCATAGACACACTGAATATGTAAGAATGTAAAAGACTGAAACTGAAATATTGAAATACTCAAAAAAATAATATTTAGTCGTTTTTTTATTTAAAAACTTTTTACTGACACATATTTTGTACTTAATGGCTTTTTTGACTGGATACTGAATAAATTAAATAGTGCTCTTCAACCAGTTCCCACACTGTTTTCATCCATCAGGCAGGCTTGTATACTTTATTACATACATTTTATTGTGATTGTGCCAAGAGATCAGTCTAATTTGTACAATGTGTACAGATATTGAACTTGTCTTATGGTCTCTATTTTTTGTCTCATTGAAAAGCTTCATCATAATGGACTGCAGTGTTTAACCTTTAACTGATTGTTCTTCTAGTGAGTCATCTCCACTTACAAAGCACTCTAATGCACTGAAGTGCTGTCACATGTCCACAATATATACACACATACACAAACAGGCATGATGCGCTCATTAGCTGGACGATGCCAAAACGACTGGAGAAGCTCAAAAGCGTTTTTGTCTCTGGGTAAAGGCTTTTCATGCAGCAGTAGACCTCCTCCACATCTCTGATGTTGAGGAGTGTGAGTACCCTGCTGGAGTCGGATATTAATGAACTCTTTGATCTGTCTTCGTCTTCAGGCTGCGGCCGAGTTCCTTAATCAGAGCTGCTCCAGAAGAATCTTCTCCAGCTTTCTCTAGTGGTGTCATTATTGTACTGAAACTTCTGCAGCAGTGCCTTGTTGCCTCTTTATGCTGTAACAATCTCCACTGGCTAGAGAAAAGGAAAACCTTCATTACTCCCCTTCCTTGTAAATCTACCCAGTGGCTAACAGTGACTATTCAAGCTAGGCCTCCAGCTTGAATCACAAATGTCAAAACATTAACTTTTTGGCCATTCTAGATTACTCACAGAGATATAAATCTTGCAATTGACAGTAGCATCTATTCAAATGACATTAGCACATATTTGAGCTTATATGTTTCAATTTTACAGTAAAGTGTCCCAACAACTAACCTGAACACTGCTGAGACACTGTGATGTATCTAGAACTTCCATAAAACCTAAAGTGACATCCTTACTCACAAAATTGGCTCTGCTCATTGTAAATGAAAGTGTAAGTGCATGATTCCTCTCTCATTTTCTAATTATACTGGTAGTAAATCTAGCGTGTAAGGCCTTCAGTCCAGCTCCTGAAGTCCTATCCAATGAAAGCACAGCTATGTAGAAAGCAATCTAGATTGGATCATTTCTGTTTGGTGTTCATATATATATATAAATATATATATATATATATATATATATATATATATATATATATATATATATATATATGTACACTCACCAGCCACTTTATTAGGTTCAACTGCTTGTTAACACAAATAGCTAATCAGCCAATCACATGGCCAGAACTCAATGTATTTATGCATGTAGAGGTGGTCAAGATAACTTGCTGAAGTGCTGACCAAACATCAGAATGGGGAAGAAAGGTGATTTAAGTGACTTTGAACGTGGCATGGTTGTTGGTGCCAGACTGGCTGGTCTGAGTATTTCAGAAACTGCTGATCTACTGGGATTTTCACGCACAACCATCTCTAAGGTTTACAGAGAATGATCCGAAAAGGAGAAAACATCCAGTGAGCGGCAGTTGTGTGGAGAAAAATGCCTTGTTGATGTGAGAGGTCAGAGGAGAATGGGCAGACTGGTTCAAGATGATAGAAAGGCAACAGTAACTCAAATAAACACTTGTTACAACCATGGAATGCAGAATACCATCTCTGAATGCACAACACATCAATCCTTGAAGAAGATGGGCTACAGCAGCAGAAGACCACACCAGGTGCCACTCCTGTCAGCTAAGAACAGGAATCTGAGAATACAATTTGCATGGGCTCATCGAAATTGGACAACAGAAGATTGGAAAAATGTTGCCTGGTCTGACGAGTCTCAATTTCAGCTGCGACATTGAGATGGTAGGGTCAGAATTTGGCGTAACCAACATGAAAGCATGGATCCATCCTCCGTTGTATCAGCGGTTCAGGCTGGTGGTGGTGGTGTAATGGTGTGGGGGATGTTTTCTTTGCACACTTTGGGCCCCTTAGTACCAACTGAGCATCATTAAAATCCTGCAGCCTACCTGAGCATTGTTGCTGACCATGTCCATCCCTTTATGCCCACAGTGTACCGATCTTCTGAAGGCCGATGTCACAAAGCTCATATCATCTCAAACTGGTTTCTTGAACATGACAATGAGTTCACTGTACTCCAGTGGCCTCCACAGTCACCAGATTTCAATCCAATAGAGCACCTTTGGGATGTGGAGGAACGGGAGATTCACATCATAGATGTGCAGCCGAAAAATCTGCAACAACTGTGTGATGCTATCATGTCAATATGGACCAGAATCTCGGTAATATTTCCAACACCTTGTTGAAAATGCCACGAAGAATTAAGGCAGTTCTGAAGGCAAAAGGGGGGTCCAACCTTCTACTAGCAAGGTGTACCTAATAAAGTGGCTGGTGAGTGTATATATATATATATATATATATATATATATATATATACTAAAAATTGCAAACATGAGTTTGTTTCTTTCACAGAAGAAGTCTGTTCTGAAGGTCCAGAAGACTATGAATGTTCTCCACTTACAAACATAGGGACATAACAATTATCAATCATTATCAATAATTATCCAAATCAAATTATATGGATAATTTTTGGCACATTGTCAGGCCATATTATGACATGACGTTTTTGTATGATGTGGAAACAAGCACAAATTGAGTCCAAATGACAAATCAGCTTTGGTGTATGAAATCAAGTGGCATCTCGTAGCACTTGGTTACATTTGTGCTCATAGGCAGAGTACGAGAAACTGTTGCGGCATTTATTTACACATCTGCATTTGTACAGGATTTCAATGTGTGCAAATTATTGTTGTTATTTTCTATTCTATTCTGTATTTTTCTATTCATTTTATGATCAGATTTGACTGTATGTGACTTTGATGAATAAAGGCCATTGGGTTTTTTGGGAGGACAGAGGCAGAAAGTGGTTTCTGTCTGTAATGGAGTGACCAAGTTTCACCCATGCTCCCAGTATGCATTGGTCCACAAGTTTACTTAAATAAAAAGTGACATAATTTCCAAATCAAAATATATTACATCAGAATAATTGTGAAGTGATCGTAATCAAATATGAACATGTGGTATCTGACATGAATGCTCCTCTATGATTGGCTGAATTCAGAGCTCCCTCACAAATAGCAGTCATGTTCCAATCCACCCCACACCAATGGAACTACAAAAGCAGAACACCTGTGGTGTGTTGTTATTGTTATTGAATCTGTTCTATGACACAAAGCTTAAACATCCAGGTTGTGGTCTTTCAGTTCTGACAATCTGTGGAAATTAGGGGGAATAGCACTAATACTTTAGCTTAGCCATCTGACCAATCATATCAGCACAAAATGCATTACACAACTTCCTCTGGGTAAACTAATCTTGTTCATTTGTCTAACAGAATACAAATGTATCTGTACTAAAACATGTTGAAAAGCCAGTAGGCGTCCCCATACTTTTGTCAGGCAGTGTAGGTCAATATCAAAAAAAGCAGTGTGACATCCTGTCAGTGTGTGTATGAGTAACCTTATCATCAGTTTCCACACATGATAAAACGAAACCTCACATATTCCCACCCAGCTGAGGCGTGAAAAAGCAGAAGAGACACATTCAGCACCTCAGACAGCGTCTCTAATGGAAACCTTCATCTCCGCTACCTCTATTGACCCCAAACCCACCACCTCCAACACTGTGGGACGGAAAAGACCCCCACAGCCTGAGCTGACAGACCAGTCGCTATTCAGCCTTATCATGGGTCAGCTTGCATTAGGCAGCCCTGTGCGTGATATAGGTTACACTTACTGACCAGTGAGGAGGATGACCAGCAGGGTTTGGACCAGCTGCCCTGAACAGTGTGTGTGTGGGTGTGAGAGTTTCTGTTTGTTTTTGTACAATTTCAGGATGTCCTCCAGAGAAAAACAAGCCATGTTTTGTTGGATTGCCATAGCAGCTGCATCGCATTTGACATGCAAACGTCTGTGATATGCTGATATGTCTTCTATCAATCTATCTATCTATCTATCTATCTATCTATCTATCTATCTATCTATCTATCTATCTATCTATCTATCTATCTATCTATCTATCTATCTATCTATCTATCCCAGCCTATCCCAGCAGTCATTGGGCGAAGGGCAGGATACAATCTAGACAGGTCGCCAGTCCATCGCAGGGCCACTCACAGATCTGTAATATTGAATTATTTTCCTCAATAAATAAATGATCCACTCTACTATTTTTGTTTCGTTTGTTTAATTTGGTTCTCTTTATCTACTTTTATGACTTGTGTGAAAATCTGATTAAGTTTTAGATAAAAGTTATGCAGAAACATAGAAAACTTTCAAGCAGCACTGTATATACATAATACGTATAGCCCAAATATTTCCAGATAGACTTTCTGTCAATTCACAGTGTTTCTATTTAATTGCTGAATTTAACATACTGGAAACATACTCTACAAAAGTTAAGCTTATATTTGGTGTTTTGTTTTTTTCTCAAGAAGTTAAATTCTACGAATACATAGAAATTGTGCTCTAAACAAGTGCTGTCTGTAAAGGATGTGTGAACCTTTACATATGAATGTATAAGTGGCAAACAGTACTCAAGGGATGTACCATATGTTTGACCCCACCTCCTGGTAATGTATAAAAACCAGCGAGAGTGTGTGAGGCTCTGATAGAAACTGAGACATGTTGGAGGGTAAAAGAACACACACCGAGAAAGTGACACACACAATCACGCACATGCTGGGTCTGGTTGTCATTCAGAATAAGTTGCAAATCTTTGAAAATGTTAGTGTATTTATTAGGAGTCCTGCTGCCTTTGCAGAGTTTCTTACACATATTTGGTGCTTGGCAGTTACTATTAACAGAAGGGTAACAGATTACAGAACAGAGCTTTAGTTAGGTTACCAACACAAGCATACTACTACAGCTAGCTAATTGTATAAGAGCATTTCCTGTGTAGGTAGAGTGTAGAAATCTCATGATTATACTTCTCCTGTTACAATCAATATCAACAATATTGTTGATAAAATACATATTACATATTAGCATATTACATTTACATGCATGTTACATTTATGGAATTTAGCAGACGCTCTTAGCCAGAGCAACTTAGAAAAGTGCTTGGTTGTCCACTCAGGGAATCTATCTTATCACAAGTAGGTTTGAGTCTAAACTACTTGAGCTCAGATACCACCAGGAACAAGAATCAGTGACAATAACTAGAAAGAAAGATACACAATACAGAATTCAGCTATAGCTTAAGTGTAATACATTTTAATACATTTCAATAAGTGCTAGATTAATGTTCACTTCAGTGTGTCACAACCAAGTGTGTCTTCAGTTAATGTTTGAAGACATTGAGGGACTCTGCTGTTTGTAAAGCCGGTGAAGGCTTGAGATATTGATTAAGTTTTGAGGACTGCTATCAAGTAGGGAGGGGCTGGCTCATTTTCAGCTTTGTAGATAACCATCGGGGTTTTAGATCTGATGTGGACACCTCCTAGAAGTCAGTGAAGGGGATACAGCAGTGGAGTGACACAAGTAAACTTAGGAAGAACTTAGGAAGATGAGCTGGATCAGTAGAAAGGACTGGTAACCTACATAAAAAGACCAACCAGAAGCAAGTTGTAGTAGTCAAGTCTTGAGATGACAAGAGTGAATAAATGCCTGGAAAGACAGGGTCAAATCTTATGGATGCTGTACAGATGGGCTGCCATCATGCCAAGATGTGCCAGAAGGATTAATTGGTGTCATTAACATAGCAATGGTAGGAGAAGCCATGAGAGGATACGACATCACCAAGAAAATGAGTATAGAGTAAAAAGAGAAGAGGACCCAGCACTAAGCCTTGGGGGACACCGGTGGAGAGCCTGCATGGCGCAGATGTGGATCTTCTTCATGTTACCTGTCAAAAGTGCCCTCCAAATCAGACTCAAACAACTTCTATGCAGAGCCAGAGATTCCAAGGTTGCTGAAGACAGAGCAGAGAATCTTGTGGTTAACCATACTGAAGGCTACAGAGAGGTCAGGAATCAGAGCCAATGGCTGATTTTGCTATCTGGAGCTTCTCAGTCACTGCTATGAGGACATTTTCTTTAGATTTTGGTGGTTTGAAGCCAGACTGGTTCGGGACCATTGTTGCATGCAAATCCAGTGTGTTATACGGTTGGGGTCCTGGAGCTGTTTCTGAGAAGGACAGCCAGTTGATTATAGACTGCAGGCTTGTAAATTTTTAAGAGGACTAAAAAAGGAGCGACACTTTTCGGTAGCTGCTAATGTTGTATCTGTCAGATATGAGTTTCTTCAGGATGAGTACCACCTTGGCAGTCTGATGGAACATGATCTGATGACAAAAAGCTGTTTATAATGGAAGTGACACATAAAATTACATATGCAAAAACTGAAGTTGATACAAGTATATTTGCATAAGCTGTACAACTGTAATCCAGCTTTGACAGTGAATACATCCCTATTTACTATGTTGTTGCATACATTGTTAAGGTTTAACTACACAGTTATTAGTTACAATATAACATAGGTCCAGCTTTACTGATGCCCAAATTGTTCCACAGTAGCAGATTGTAAAGCATAGTTTTATTTAAATGGTTAATTGTTTCACATCATTCAGGTAAAATAAGACTTATGCACATTTATATACAGTCATGCTCAGATATTACACTGAGCAACACTGACACTGCTATTCCTTCTGTTAATCTATTGTTTAAATTCAGATGTTGAACCAACCTCCAGTATGGTCTGTCTGGTGCACACAAAGGCAGCAGCAGCAGCCGCATGCTAATTACAGACAAAGTGGCTGTGCAGGCTGAGTTTAATGTGGACCCCTTACTGTGGCAAACAGCCCTGGTTCAGCTCCAGCTGTCTAAAGGCAGACATATGAAGAGCACAGACAGATGAAAGCAGCTTTCATGAGCTGCAAAAAATATTTGACTGAAAGCTGCATGCCATAACTTGTGTATTTGTGTAACAATCTCACAGAATTCAGACGTTCACAGATAAAGAAATGCAAAAAGGCTTTAATGTTGAAGTCACAATCCAAAGTCATCCTCAATAAACAGGCAAAAAATATATATATATACAAAGAACAGAATCCTGCCTTCCGCCCGAAGACTGCTGGGATAGGCTCCAGCTCCCCCCCGCGACCCTGACGGAGAAGCGGCTTAGAAAATGGATGGATGGATGGATGGACAAAGAACAGAGATCCAGGACAAACAATCCAAAAGGCAAATCAAAAAGCAGAGTCAGAATTAAATGCAGAATACTGGTCATACACAGAATCAAGACAAATGGATAAGATGCTCAGTAGTTTACAAAAGAAGCAATACGTTGCAACTGACTAATACTAAGGCCCGGGCTTATAAGCTTATCTGAATCAGTCACATGATCAAATATACAGGTGTCGCACATTAGAATTGGAGAATGCTGATAGGAATGTGTGGGGAAACCAGAAGTCAGCTGGTCCCCCTGTGGATTCTGGGAGACTGAGTCTGTGTTTATATGAGGGTTTGTAGGACACGTCAAAGTCATGTGATCTCCCAGAGGATTCTGGACGATCGAGTCCGTTTCTTCCGCTTCACTGGTGGCATACGTGACAATTTGGCCTGGCTGTGTTTGAATTTAGCTGTTATAGTCTAGAGATTAAATAGATGGTGAATTGTCCCAAAGAAAATAGCTGTAAGTTAAGTTTCTCTGAGTTCTTTCTAGCTGCAAAGATAACATTAAATGAATAGCTTGGTGAAGAATCTAATATAGACAATATTTAGTGGCCAAGTTAGCTTCTTTAATTTTACACTGGAGCAACAGGACTAAAGTAACTAAGATATAATGGAAGTTAATACGAAATAAACTGCAGTGAATTGTTAAGTAATCTTGATTAGACCTGTTTGTGTGGTCACTGACACTGTATGACACTTTTGGGTAAAAAAATGAATTAAAATGCATTAGCATGGGTAAAAACAGTAGCTGCAGCTAAATTACACCTGGATTTAGGCTAAACTTAAGTCTATTTAACAGTGGGTCATAAAGTGTCAGGAACCACATTAGCAAGTCTATTAGAAATACTGAACAAGTGAGTTAGTGTGTAATGATTTAGGCCTCCAGTTAGCAACATGCACTACTTGTTAGCTACATAAGAGGGTGCAAAGCTAAAACGCAAACGTCATGTGTTGACTTATCTACTACATTAAAGATAAAGGGAAATTAGAATAAATGTCATTTTTGTCTAACTGTTCCTTTAAGAGCTACCTTTGGTGACCACATTGTAGTAGATGGTCTGCTTAAAAAAGGGCGATGTAATGAACTGGACCCCTAGAGGGCTCCGGAGTGCAGCATTAGCCTATGTTCCCAAACTCAGAAAGGTACTAGTTTAAACTGAGCCGGAGGTAAAAGTGGCCCTGCTTTACCTGCAAAGCTGTCAAATCAAGAAGTTGAAAGTAATCTGTAGCTGTGTCGCTAATGCTGTTGGCCCTGAGCTGTGCTTGGACTGATTCCGCTCTATCTGAGGCTGAATACAGTACCTGCTACATCTCCAAACTTTCTGAACACACACTGTGGTGTCCCAATTGTCAGCTAAACACTAATTATATAGTGCCCTGGATAAGTATTCACACCCTTGCCTTTTCCACATTTTTGTGTTACACTGATATTGATATTGAAATGGGTTTAATAAAGCAATAAGGCATGAGAACTGTGTGTGGTGATTTTGTCGCAGATAAGGGTGTTATTAGGCATGAAGAAAAGAGTAAAATCCCTTCAGTTGTGATAAAATCACTGCAAAGCACAGCCTCAAGTGGCTTATTGCTTTTATAAATTGGCAGATATCATAAAATATGATGAAATTAATACATTTTCAATCAAAATTAACTTGATAATTATTAAGATGCACAATTATTTGGTTAATAATACAAAAATGTACTTCCTTTAGAGTATGTTGCTGTTGCCAAGCAGACATGGACGGCTGAAAGAAGACAAGAACATTCAGTCACACTTCAATGTATATTTATTTTAAACATTAAAAGGTTATATAATAATGAACATACATAATATAGCACTGTTTAATGCAAAAGCCTTTGTAAGTAGCTCTTGCCAACCAAATTACCATATTACCAAATTACACAATAACAACAATGCTAACTTCCACTAGTGCCTCTGTTCAATATCCAGTCTTATTTAGCCTCAAGCTAACGGTGTTGTACATCTCTTCTCCCATTCTGGGGCTGAATCCCAAATGGCTCCCTGCTCCCTACATAGTGCACTATGTAGGAATTATAATGCCTTATAGAGTCCTGCACCCAAACAGTACTAACAAACAGCAAATTCGAGATTTATCCATGCATGCACAATCCATACTTAACAAAAAGTGCACTGTTTTGGAGTAAAAGCCATAATTTTGCAACCTACAGAGCACACTATGTAGGAAGAAAGAGCAGTTTGAGTTTCTGCCTGGGTTTAATGCTGCTTAAGGCAAGAAAAACAGAGACATTCAACAGACATTCTTCTTTATATTGCAGTTTTACAGTGAATCATAAAGTAAGAACTTAAATTCAAAGCCTGTGATATTAAAGGAAGAGTTATTTAGCCTGTAAGCTATCTTTTAGCCTGTTAGGTAGCTGATATACAAGCATACATATAAAAGCCTTTGTGCTGCTAATATGTAATTAAGTGGGACAAAGCGGCAGTATTTGGATCCAGATTCTGACTCTCCCTTCCCCCCACAATGAAACTGCCAAACTTCTCAGCACAACCATGCAGTAGCTGTCTCAATGTCTGTTGCTATGGCAACTGGCGGCTAACCGTGTGCTCTTTGACGCTCTGTGTGCACAGTTTCTAAAATAACAGCCTAAAATAACTGTATATGGAGAGATTGGCTCCTAACAGCGCTGCAAGGCCTTTCTGAAGAAACGCTCCCCTGATCACTGATGTGTCTTATTTGTTGTGCCGGAGGGTGTGTGTGTGTGTGTGTGTGTGTGTGTGTGTGTGTTCATGTCGGTGGAAGTCTCCATTTAGCATGCTTCATTACGCTCCTGACAGATTTCATATCCCGCCTCATGCAAAGGCACTCAGAGGTCAATGTGGCAGTGTTTATTTCATTGTAGAATCAGTGTTGGGCTCAGGGACCCTGCCACACATACACACAGGCCCAACAGCACATATATCAATTACCCAGGAGGGACAGTTCCTCAGCACAGCCAACGCTAAAGAGATGCTCCGAGCACTTCTGATATGAGCTGAAATCCATCTTGTGTAAATGCTCTTTGACACAGTGTTTGTGTTTGGCACCCTCACTGTAGAGCTTAAAGAGAAACTCCACCGATTTTTCAACATTTCTGTACAATTTGGTGGTTCAAATGTAAACAAAGTGATTCAGAGTGGTTTGGTGTGAAATGATTCAGATTTCTTTACAGTGGTGATTGGAACCAGGGGTCACCATGACTGCAACACAAATGTTTTATTTTAGCCATTTTAGTGATAAATAGTGATACATTTGAAATAACATGCTTTCTTTGGGGACTATTTTGCACCACGACACCCTACAGGTATCCCTCCACCATGAATAGATTCTGAAAGTACCTTTAAGGCTTCTTAAAACTAACATAAAACAGTGTCTCAGGCACTGTATTCACAACCAGTTCATGTAATAACTTTCTGTGAGGGAGCTTTCAGAGGTGGATGTCTGGTTCCTATCACCACCACTGTGACTCTGTTTCACATCAACTAACTCTATGAAACTATGGATTGTATGCTCTCAAAATCTAGGCTTCCTACTAAAATAATAAACTTAAGACTTATCCACTAAATAAATGGTCTGCTAATTAAATCTGGTCATGAAGCCATTCTTAATGGAGTCATATGCATTTTGAGTTGGCAGTTTATTAGCTCCATCTACATTCACTGTAGCATAGCAACTATTTGTTGCTATACAATTTGTCACCTTCCTCTACTCCATCCAGGACCACACTATTGGACCACCACTGATTAGATATTGTTGGGGGGCTGGGCTCTTCTTAGCACAGCAGCGTCACTGATATAACCTTACAATTAACTGCCACTTTATTAAAAACCATTACTTTGTAGCTCCAAATCACAGATGTACAGTTACAGACAGCAGTTCATCTGTTGATGCACAGTTTGTGTTCTTTTAACAAGAGTCACTTTCATTTTGCCCAACAAATCTGCAGGGATATTTTTCCAAACCTCCATATTTCAATTTTTGAAGTTGGTTGATCATTTACTGAAGTAATTCAAACACATTCAGTGATATTGAGGTCTGGATGGCCAGTCTGTTGATCAGCTTCTTTGTTTAATGTGTCCGTCTCCTTTTCTCAGTGAGAGCTTCTTGACAGCTGCACATCCTTTCAGACCCATAGCTCTGAGTTGTCTTCTCACAGTGGAAGGATGGACAGAGACACCTGTGGATGTTTTCAGATCTGAAGCAGCTTGAGTTTCTCCTCTCTCTCAAAGATGAAAGCTTTAAGTGCTGTTTACCTGATGGGGGCAGTTTTGGTGTCCACCAGGTCATGCAGGTGGTTGGTAGGAGTCATGTTTTCTCATGTTTTTTGCACTCCAATTTTTCCTTTGACTTTCTCTTTCCTTATGCAAGTGGGTTATCTTTTATCTACGAATATTTAAAATGATCACACAGAAATACCTCCTGAACAATGAAAAACTTGTACTTAATGGCTGTTTGGACTGTAAACTAAATCAGTGGAGGGTGGCTTCTGACTTGTATTTCTGTACGTGCATCTGGTAGCTTTTACGTGAATGGTCAGAAAAGAGAGACGAGACGACAAGCTATATGTGGCCATCTGAGCCATTTGACCTTAAAATTTTATTGGTTGATCAATTTTCACAAGCACGGGATTGTATTATCAGGTTTTACACATGTAAATGCCTGTCAGTGGAAGATCATCAAAAGATACAGTTCATATGGCAGTGTTTATTTGTACAACACCAACAAGCGTGTCACCACCATCATCATCATTGCATTTATCATCATCATCGTCTCAACAGCTGATCTGGAGGTCAAAAAATAAACATTAGAAGCCTTTAAATATATTATTATTCATATTTATATAATGCATTTTCCACATGCAGGATAATAATTGCTAGGTTTGTGCAGACATTAAACAGATCCATAGATAAATAAATAAATAAATTGACCAAATTTAGTGAGAAATGGACTTTCAAAGTCAAATCAAGAGATAAACATGGTCTTCGCTATTTACATCAAAATAACAATAACAAATGTTGCTATTGTACGCTGTGATCGTTCATTCTTTAGCACTCTCGCTCTAAGTCTCTGTACAGAATTGAGAATAGAACTGATCTTTGATGCCTGAGGTCTGGAATGGTGGGATAGAGATGAGACAAGCGAAGGAGAGATGGGGCGAAATGGATGGGACGATCACAAGTACACAGACCAGTAAATGATGTTGAAGAAGAGGAAGGAGAAAGGGAAGAGGGCGCGCGAGTACAGGTCGATGCGTTTGGCGGCCGACGGGATGACCGGTTTGGGGGGTGGTGGCTTCTTGTTGTTTTTGGCCTGCGATTTGCCCACTGCGTTCCCCACATCAATTGGCTTTCCGTAGCAGTCAAAGTTCGAAAGTTCAAAGTCCCGCGGCAGGGAGCCCACGATGCTGAAATCGTTGGAGCGCAAATCCGACTTGGAGGTACACACCTTCTTACATCTGGTCTCCGTCACCTGAGACACCCAGAGAGAGAGAGAGAGAGAGAGAGAGAGATTTAGAAATAAAAGTGTATCAAGAAATACCCCCCCGACCCCCAGGGTCTTCTAAGGACTAATTAATGATGTCTGTAATTTTTGGTTTGCTTGCATTAAATAATAATGATCATGGTTGTAGTTAAACTGCAGTGAAACTCTTATTTCATTGTTAATTTTTGATTGTAAACTAAAGGCTTACATTTTTTAAATGATGACTTATGGTTAGAACTTCAGAAGCTGGAGTGAAGGCCTTACACATTAGATTAACTATCAACATAATTATGTCTTTTTATGTCTCCAATTATGTCTCCAAGTTGGACTGGGAGTGGCTTGGTGTCCCCGGGAACGAGCTGGAGGAAGTTGCGGGGGACAGGGTCATCTGCGATGCTCTGCTCTCCCAACTGCTATCGCGACCCTGTCTGGACTAGCGGTCAACGATGATGTATGGATGGATGGATAATTAGGAAGTGACAGAGGAATCAAGCATACACTGATTTACAATGGGAGCAATATGATAATAAATGTCACTCTAGTCCTTCTGGGACTGTATTAGTCGTAGACTAAGCAGGTTTTGGTTAGTTGTTAGGTGGCAGCTCTGTGCAAAGACTGTGCTGCTTTAACAAACTATTCAGAAACGCAGACTTGGATTTTTCAGTTCAGAATATGAATGTATGTAGTTATGTAAATTTAAGTAATACAGGAAACAGCAACAATAGTTCAAGATGTTAAGGGTAGGATTCTATGTTAAGTGATGTATTTCAATGTTTGTAAATGGGACTAATAAGCAGGTGACAGTAAGCAGACTGGCCTGGTAGTTAGCGTAGTTAGAGTGTTAGCTGGTATTTGACATTAATTTTTTTTCTGCATGCAATCCATCCTGCAATGCATTTATTTTGGATTTATTTTGAATGAACTTAAAACATTGTATATATCGCTGTTGTTGGGAGAAAACCTTGTATCTCCAAAATGGTAACTTTACAGGAGAAGGAAAAAACCTACTCTACTTTTAATGTAAGTCAATGGAACCAGATTTTTTTTCCAGGTCATTTTTGGTCATTTCCTTTGGTCCTTTCATCATGAACTTTACACACAATGTGAAGGACAACAGGTATTTTCAAATAGGGTTATGCCAAATGCCAAAAACTGAAAAATGGCAAAAATGGAGATACGAGGTTTTGTTCCAACAACAGTGATATGTATACACACACCGATCAGGCATAACATTATGTCCTTCTTTCTGTGCTCATTGTCCATTTTATCAGCTCCACTAACTATATAGATGCACTTTGTAGTTCTACAATTACAAAATGTAGTCCATCTGTTTCTCTGATACTTTGTTAGCCCCCTTTTACCTTTTTATTCTTCAGTGGTCAGGACCCCCTGTAGACCTTCACGGAGCAGATACTATTTGCGTGGTGGAACATTCTCAGTACTGCAGTAACACTGAAGTGGTGGTGGTGTGTTAGTGTGTCTTGTGCTGACGTTCATATATGTATATATATATATATATATATATATATATATATATATATATATAAGTAAAAGTCCTTCTCAGGATTTTGTTCCAACAGGCTGGCTTCTCTAGTTAGATCACACCACCAGCAGAGCTGTCCAGCCTGTTGGAACAAAATCCTGGGAAGGATTTTTACTTTTTGGACCTGGATTTGACACCTCTGTATATATATATATATATATATATATATATATATATATATAAATATAGTTATAGTTATTATTCCTAAATGGCCTTGATTATACTGGATGATATAATAAATACTGGGCTTCCTTGAGAAGAGGGCAGATTAAACAAACTCACTGACTTACATAAAATCACTACTTACTGTAAAATGTTATTTGCATTTATGCTAATTTTAGTTTTTCTGAGCACTGCTTAGAGTCTGTTTAATTTTCTCACGTGCTGACAGAAACTGAAGACGAAAGGAGATGACTTGTTTTAAACACAGACTGTAGCTGTAAGCCTGGCTGCACATTCTATAATACAGCCTGTATATCACTGTATATTACTGTATATTATTTAGAAAGGAAATACATGCTTGGCATACAGAATATGGAATCATGTCTGTTCTATTTACGCCATTTCAAACTGCGCCGTTCTGCTGCGCTGCATTGCTTAAACACAGACTGCCTTGAGGCGCCACGAGAATTACTGTGGACGAAGAATAAAGCTCTGGGGAGAAAAAAAAAGGTCACTGCTAGAGATCATTTAACCCTTAAAGTCACAGCTATCGCTGGTGGTCACAAAAGCATGGTGTAATTCCATATAAATTATTTCTGACTCATCGCTCACTGAAACAAGTGAAGAGTACGTGTAAAGTGTAAAGTGCAGATTCGAAACTTTCAATTAGTGGATGAAATTTGAAGAGGAGATATTTTATTATGGTATGAATTTGATAAAAAGTTGAGATTTTTTTATAAGAAAACAAAATTTGTACTTGCACCATAGATTCAGGATGTATAACAGGATGTATTCATTACAGAAATAATAATAATGATAGAATTTGCTGTTAAGCAGTATAAAAACAAAAACAAAAAACAACAAAAAAAAAACAACAGTAATTACTTTGGACTTCTAAGGGTTAATCTAGGTGCATGTGCTGGTTAGTAAACAGCCCATTTTGTTCATTTACATCCATTTTCTGGAAACAGCTGCAGATGCCTTTCTCTCCTGTTCCGTATATTTATCTAGAGTAGAGGGTTTGAGCTGGATTTTGAGTCATGCTGGAAACGCAGTTCGTCCTGGAGCCTCCCTCTGGGGTTAATTTAAGGCTTATAATAGAGTCGTATAGAGCACATTACTCAGCTCATTTCTCCTGCCTGTCATTCTGCTCCTGCTACTCTCCACCATTGTGGCTGCATTTCTCCAGACATAACACACTAACACACTTCATCTTTAGCACTATAACCCTGTCTGAGGTGATGATGTACAATGTGCACTTGGAGAGCAGCGAAGAATACGTTAGTGTTGTTTTGGGCTTTTTAAAATAGACAGAATTTTTTTTAGAGCTACTGAAATTAATGCAACTAATTGTCATTAATGGAAATAATCATTATTACTTTCCATTGTTTTGCAGCCCTAACTGTATAGTGTGATTATCATATCCATCACAAATACATAAAGAAAAATGTATTTTTTAATCAAGTTCTTGCTTTGGTTCCTAAGACATCTTAAATATGTGTTGATGTGTGACTGACATATCTAAATTATGTAATTAGTAATTAGCCTATATATCACTGGTAGCTAACATACATATTACTGTTACTTAGCCAACACATCTTTTTTTAGCTAGCCTATACTGCCTTCACTTTTAGCTAAGCTACATACCAGCATTGGCTACCACCACTGGCTAGCCAACACATCACCTTTACCTAGCCTATATATCACTGTGAGCTAAGCCACACATCAAGATTAGCTAGCTTACATATCATCATCAGCCATGTTATGTAGCCAACAGTTTTAACCATTAACTGGCATACATATCACCCTTAGCTGGCCTCTTTAACTAGCCTACACATTAGCATTAGCTAGCCTAGTGTCCACTCACTGTCCACTCTATTAGACACTATATATTAGCTTTACCCTGTCAGTCAACCTTTTAGATTTAAAGTTAGAGATGATAGCTCATCTGCTGCTGCACAGTTTGTGTTGGTCGTCCTCTAGTCCTTCATCAGTGGTCACAGGACACTGCCCACAGGATGCTGTAGGCTGGATATTTTTGGCCTGGTGGACTATTCTCAGTCCAGCACTGACACTGAGATGTTTAAAAATTCCAGCAGCACTGCTGTGTCTGATCAACTCAGACCGGCGCAACACAAACTAACACACCATCACCACATCAGCATTACTGCAGTGCTGAGAATGCTCCATCACCCATCCAGTACCTGCTCCGTGAGGGTCCATGGGGTCCTGACCACTTAAGAACAAGGTAAAAGGGGGCTAACAAATTATGCAGAGAAACAGATGGACAGTCTGTAATTGTAGAACTACAAAGTGCACCTGTATAGTTAGTGGAGCTGATAAAATGGACATTGAGCACAGAAAGAAGGAGGTGGTCATAATATTATGCCTGATCAGTGTACATATCATTATTAGTTGGCCTCTTGAGCTAGCCTACAAAGAACTGCTAACCTACAATCACAGGGCCTCATTAGCCAGTTTCTTCTTAAATGTATTCCTGAGAAAGGTCCTAAAAAAGTCTACATCAGACTCATGACATGTTTGTAAACCACAGAATTGTTCGCACCTTTGTGCAGATTCTGTACAAATTTCAAATAATAAAACAGAGGTACTTGTGAGAATCTCTGTGAAAAACTGCATAATTGTATAGAATACTAAACATCATCTGACCCACCACTGCTCCCCACACAGCAGCTGCGAATCCAAATTATATTGTAGATCACTTTAATCATGATAAAATGTTAAGAGTAGCATGTCTACGATATGTTTAATCTTCACTTTTAGGACCGGCTGCAGAGAAATCCAGTTTGTTTATCTTTCACTGTTTAAAAATCCATGCAGGACATTCAGCATCAGCTGAACTCTGAATCATCAAACACATAACAGGATGACAGAACACCATCTTTAACTCTAAAAATATTCACGCTGTTTACCAGGTCTGTCATATTCTACCCGTATCCTTCAGTCTGCACTGATTGTCAGGAATCATGAGCTTTGTTTAAACGTGTCTTAAAATAGGCAGCTGAGGTGGATGCTACATTCTTACAGTATAACTCTGTCTTCTGAAACAGCCTCTGTGATTCGTAAATGTTGTTTAAAAGCTTCAGGCAAACAAGATTACAAATTGCAAATAAGAGCGAGATGAATGTGAGCAGACTAGATATTTAAAAATATGGACAAAATTCAGGCTTAAAGACGGCTGCTACTGCTGTTTGTAGCTGTTTATAGACAACAGTGTGTCACAAAGTGTCAGAAACCACATAATCAAATGGACATAATTCAGGTGAAGGGGTTAATGTAACCACACATCGATGATGGCTGACAAGAAGCCAGTGATGATGCTTCCAAGGCAAAAATCACTGTTTTGAAAGAGAACTGATTGAACTAACAAGAGAGAGAGGAGTACATTCATTTTGGAAAGCTTGGCAAATAATATTAGGTAATATGTACATGTATTTTTTTTTTCACTTTCATATTAATAAGCTAGAAGGCTGAAGTAGAGTAGATACCCAACTGTGTACGTGGTTGTGACACAACCTGATATCAAGAGCACCTTTGCTATAAAACCAGAAAAGACGCTTTATTTTAATGTGGACATGATTTTGGAACATGAAGTTTCTACACAAGGGAGAGTTCTACACAAGAATGTATTGGTCATTTAAAGAGAAGAAAATGTCCTGAACCCATAGCAGCAGGAGCTCATGAATGCACATTTGCAGTTATTTTGAAACAAGAAGTATAACAATTTATTACCAAAAGATGTTAAGTTGTCAAGTATTATATTGTTTAATATGTAATTTTCATTAAATTAATGTTATGCCAAACATCATTTAAGCTAAAGAGCACAGAAGCCACACCAGACTAATGTGTGTTTGCAGGGGGCTTGCAAAAGGGGCTATATAATCGATACTTCAATCAACTTTTTAGCAAGAAATGATTGTTTTAATTATTTTTAAATATTGTCCAGGGCTAGTACTTAAGCTAGCATTACTTGTTAGTAGTTAGTAGGCATACCCTGAAATTTCAGTAAAATTTCAGCTGTGAAAAAGGCTTAGATTAAAAAAAAAAATTAAATAGGTCTATAAAGTGTCAAAATTTAATACCAACAAACCCTGAATGGTAATGAATACGATTGGTTAAAATAGTGATTAAAGTGGTTTATAAACCACTACTGCACCATAGAATTCAATCAGTGTGATCAGACCAACAGTGAAACACAAATACGGCCTTTCAGCATCAACTGATTTAATGAAATTCCATAGAAATCCCATAAACAATACTGAGTAACTGAAAATCTTTTAGTAATAAACTTCGGTACTTCTGCCTTTGAAAGTTGTTACTACCTGTTAGCTACATTAGCCTCATTGCTCCAGTGAAGCAAAGAAGCAAACTTCAGTCACGAAACATGTATTGGGGGATCAACTGCATTTGGTGTAAAGTGCAAAACTGGGTAAATAATTGTTTTACAAGAATTCTTAAAAAATAAATAAATAAAAATGATAATAACAGCAAAGTTAGCATACCAGCGTTAAACACTAGCAGCTACCCTTGTGCATCTGACCTGTAGTGTACTGACATGCAGTGGGGTGCCGCCGGTGCCATTCAGGCTGTTTATCTTGGATGGAGTCTTCCCCTCCGCCTTCTCTCTGCTGGCCATCCTGGCTTTCTCAGCCTCTACGAGCTTGGGGCTGTTGAGCATCACCTGAACCACAGCGTACTCCACCAGCGAGGCGAAGCCAAATAACAGGCAGGCGATCAGCCAGATATCAATGGCCTTCACATAGGACACTTTCGGCAGCTCGGAGGCCAGAGATGTGCACTCAGAGGAGAGGGAGAGCACCGAGAGAATCCCTGCGGGGGAGAGAGAGAGAGAGAGGCTTTTACACTAACTGCCCTAAGTCTAGACAAACCCCTCACTCTGACAAGCTAGTAGCAGAAAAATCTAATTTACACAATTTTCTGCTTTTGCCCAGATGAAGTCGAGATGTGTTTGGTGTCTAAAGCGTGCTTCTTTAGTTTTGCACTGCTACAACAGCTAACAAGTTATAGAGACTTATATATACCATTTAGCATCTCACAAACAGCTGGCCTTCAGTGCTAACCAAAAAACGGAGTAGAGTTTTGTCTTGATTATTACTTTAATGGAGTATTTGAGTATATAACATAATTTGGCCTTAATGTTGGCTATCAACTTACTGCACAAGCGTACTACTACAGCTAGCCAAATATTGGGGCAGTTAGCACTTTCTGAGCCGATTCAGTATAAGCACTCTCATAATCAGAATAGTCTTGCTGGAAAAAAACTAGAGTTCACTCTGTTACACAAGTAAAAATATTGTTTACTGTTACAACTATTATAGCAATAATATAACTCATATTATAACTATAGAACTAGAAATTGTTTAGAAGAGCCATTTTGTTCATTTAAGCAAAAATTAAACCACCTTGGGAGTCACAACATTGTATGTCTATGACAGTTTCTTGTTGCAGATTAAACATATCAGGAAACCAGCTGGAGTGCTTATAAATGTAAACAAGTCCATTAATCTCCAATTTATCAGCGTTCGTCTGAAATATTTCTCTTTGCATGTTTGTTACCGAAGTTGTACTATTGTCTACATTGGTATTTAACCAACAGTCTGCAGACCAACCTTCAGGATTAAAGGGTGAATTAGCTAATGTACATTAACTCCAGTCTTTAAGGCTGTTTGTTGTTAGAACAATCAGCAGAGCTTTATTTTACTGTAAATGTGGATTATTTTATTTTTACCTGATAACCTAATCCTGCTGTGGAGCCACAACAGGGCAATAAAAGAGCTGCCGGCCCTGCTATATACTACATATACTTAAACACTGCATTACTACGCTGGATGAAGCTTGCTGGTGTAGCGTATGCAGGACAGAATGTATCAGTGTTACATGGTGCAATAAAGGCAAATTTTGAAAACTGCATTCATTTTTCCCCATAAAGGAAAACAACATAAGCTTAGAGCTCGTCTAAGAGCTGTGCTAAAGGCAAACTACAAAATGACAACACAATCTCATAAACAGGACGCACAATGACACAGATACAAAACAACTCTAACGGATGACTAACCTGACAGTATGGACCTAAGGCCATGCACAGGTGCATTATGGGGTGGCACGCAGGGTCTGTTTGTCTGACACCAGCAGGAGGCAGACAAAATGGTGGTTTCAGAATGGAGGTGACAAAATGGTTCAGGTAATTGGTGTCCATGGTGAGATCACACAACCTGCTGCGATTCACACACACACACACACAAACATACACACATAGGGTTTTACGTGACAAGTTTGAGAGGTCAGACTGAATCTTGCAAACCTTGACCACAGCGGTGCTAAAAGTACCAGTCAAAAGTTTAGACACCTGCTTACAGAGGGTTTATTTTCACTAGGCAGGGTTCAACGTTAAACTGCTCATATGAAAGAAAACTAAATCTGCATCCCTTTTTTTTTAAAGAGTGCAATGTATAAACGCTGTTAAAGCTTCAAAACATCATTCATTCTTCAGTCCATATTTTCTCTTGATGAAAAAGAACATATCGATATTATCCACCTAGTTACTCTACAGCAGTTTAGCCTCACCCATTCACACTGAAGTTATAATAAGTGTTATGGCCTGGACTGCTCTTACAAAGAGGCATAAGGCAGGGCAGCCAATTAGAACAGTTCATTTACATATAGCAGTGATTAAGTGATACTTTTTTGATCCCACAACCAGGGAAATTCCACCTCCGCATTTAACCCATCCGTGAAGTGAAACACCACATACACACTAGTGAACAAACACACTAGGAGGCAGTGAGCACACTTGCCCGGAGCGGTGGGCAGCCCTATCCACGGCGCCCGGGGAGCAGTTGGGGGATAGGTGTCTTGCTCAAGGACACCTCAGTCATGGAGCGCATCACGGATTTGTGTGTCGCAGGGGCCATGCTAGTCTTCTCTGTATCGATCCAATTTTAGTATATGTGCTGCCGTAGTATAGTATAGTATAGTAACAAGAACAGCCTGTTAAATTATAACAGATAAAAAGAGTTGGAAAATGTTTGTGTAAAAAATTAATTAGGACTGTTTTTGGCACTTAAATCTAAAATTTACTTTAAAGAATTACAATATAACTTCACCAAAAGCCAACAGCCACATGGTTTCACATTTAAAATATACACTTTTGTATATATTTTCTGTATATATATATATATATATATATATATATATATATATATATATATACTCTAGTTTTGGAAATAAATTCATACATAAGCAGGACCTTTTGAGATTTGTTTTAGAAAAAAATCAGTCTTTCAAATAAGTCTTTAGAACAAAGTGTCTTAAAGATCATAAAATGTTTAATCAGGTTCAAACCTTTGACTGGCACTGTAGTTGAAAATGTAGTGAGCCTCTGGTAGCCCTACACGAGATGAGATGAAATGCAGTGAAGGAGATAAATGAAGGATGCATATATGTGAGATGGATTTTGGATGCATATCCTGTTAGGAGACGAGGCTGGAGGTTTCGCGTCGTACCCAGAGGCACTCGAGCGGCGCTGGCATCTGGGTTTATCCAGAACGAGAGCCAAGACAGCACCACGATGAGCAGCGTGGGGGCGTACACTCCCATCATGTAGAAACCCACCTGCCTCCTCAGCGTGAAAATCACCTCCACACAAGTGTAATAACCTAAAAACATCAGTTCAGAGGTTAAGGTCAGCCACATCTGTTGTCTGGATATGGAAAAGAAGATGTTTTATTTCAGTTTTTAGTTTCAGTTTAATGAAAAGTTATCGTGTGTCTTGTTTCGTAGGAATTAAGAATCTTCATTGTTTTGTCACTTTTTTGTCATCAACAAGTCGGAAGTGATTTAAACCTAGAATGCAAATCAAATGTAAGTGTAATTATGAATCTTTTTTTTTTTTAATTGTTACATTTTGCTGGAAAATCTCACAGTAATCAAAGCAAAACATTAGAAAGATACAAAATACTACCATCTAAATGAAAAACAAATTACAAACAGGAGCAAATGAGCCATGGCATGAGTTGCTGGCCTAAAGTAATGTATTGATACAAAAAACAAAAACCTATTAAGCAAGCTTTCCTAATATTCTCTGGAATAACATTCCAGAGTTCGAACGCTATATAAGAAACTGGGTCTGGATTTCTTAAGAAAAAATTGCGAAGGTTCAAACACTCAAACAGAAGTTAATAAGAATGGGCCTCATTCTCCAATATCTTTCTAAGCTTGTGTTTAAATGTGTTCTTGAGAGAAGTCCTAAAAAAAGATCTACGTCAGATTCATGACGTGTTCTTAAAGCGCAGAACTGTTTACACTGTAAAAAATAGTATCTTGTCAAGTAAAATTATCTAGTGTATACATCCAATACTTCTCCTGTTAAGACTGTTGTAAGCTTAATCTAAAATTATTTACCCTTTTTGCAACAATTTTACTTGTGTTACTTTAAATGATACTATTAAGTACAATTATCTCACTATACTGGCAGATACTTTTGCTGGTTTTAAGAAATATGACTGAAATCAGCAAAATTAGTTGCCAGTATAGTGAAATAATTTCACTTCATAAAATTACTTAAAACAGGTAAATAATGTCTAGAAATAAACTAAGTAATCTTATTATAAGTGCACAACCATCTCAAAATATGAAATATTAGAAGTTTTGACCAGAATTGACATCATTTCATTTGGCAAGAAATTTTTTTACAGTGCACACCTTCGTGCTCTTGAGTGTGTAGATTGTAATAACAAATCCCTAATAAGAAAACACCGGTGAACATCAGAATCTGTGGGTTTTATGAAGAAATTTCGTCTTAAGACTGGTTGGTGAATGAGGCCCATTTTTCTTGCAGTTTTCCAAAAAAAGTAAAACATTCTCAAATATTGTCTTAAAATAATTTAATTATTTTCTCAAGATTTTCATTAAAAACTTCATTGTTTTCTACAGAGCCACACTGGTGACATCCTGTATAAATAAAACAATGCATGGTCATGACTTAGAAACTATTTTGTCTTTGTTCTTAACTGTTGTTAAGAAAAAAGAAAATGAGAGAATCTTTAAAACGCTCTTTGAAGAATAACAATTTCTCATTGTGTTTTTCTTAAGAATAAAATTAGGATCAGTACAATAATATCAGCTTGCATCAGTTAAAAGAAAATACATGGGAAACCTGAAGTAATTAAATGATTAATATTAAATGATAAATGATTAATAGATGAGAGAAAATAGGGCTCCTAACAACCATGAAAGACCTGATAGCTGTCCAAGATTTGTTACTGAGAAAAGAATATGGGAAGAGCAAAAGTTTGATGCGCCTACATCTGTAATTGGGATTATTTGGGTCAAAAAAGCAGAAAATGTTAACCCTTTGAAATAGCAGGCTTATTACATAATTACCCTTATTATTCAGTAACTACAGGGACTTGAATGTAAACTGGCTATTCTTAGGTTAGATCCCTGGCCATTTAAGAGGTTAAACCAACTTCTAAGGCTGAACTTTGGAGGTGTGGCTTCAGATTTCTTTGAGAAACTGAAAGTGAGTCTCCTGAAAAGAATGGAAGCTGTAATAAAGATAAAGAGTGCAGACACACTGCATACTGAAAAATATAAGATAAAAGGCAAATATTTATTTTATTTTTTGCATGGTGTAGTATACCTATATAAGTATAGTTAAATGGTACAGAAACAAAAATTAGATTTCTGTAAAACATCAGCTCAAATATGTTTTTTGTTTCCATGTACAGTCAGATCAGAAATAAAGCCACAAAATGATCCAAAGTTCAGTCTTAGAAGTTGAATGGCCAGAGCCAAATGGAAGGCCCAAAGTTTTATTACACACTTCTATAATTTAAGAATAGCTCAGACAGTTTTTAATGAAGAAAAATGCCACAACATAGAAGATAAGGTAACTTACTGTGGCACTGACGAATGGAGAATGAATGGATGCTACTTTAATCATTTCCACAAAAAACCCATTTGTTTAGTCTTATAACAAAAAAAAAAAACAAACAAAAAAAAACATTTTTGACAAAGAGACATTGGTATTGATTTCACTGATTCTGTCTCTGCCTGAATAGCCCACACATATAAGCATTTTCACAAAGAAAGAAACTTATCATTATCATGCTCCACCATGCCATGCTACATTTACTCCTTTATGCCTCTTTCAAACAGAAAAGAGGTTCTGCTTTTTAGGACTGTTGATAAAAGAAAAGCATTATGGGTAAAATAGCCACCGGTGCTCTTCTTTCTTTGTCTTTAATGGGTTAGATGAATAGGTCCTCAATCTCTTCTCGAATGCTTTAGGCTTTAGTGTTAATTCCTTCACTGCCTGCAGTTCATCTCAAATACACAGACTCTCACACATTATTGTGTCTGTTCTGAGACCAGAGACAAACAGCTAAGGATGAAATACGCCTGCTGTGTGGTTACATACTGCTGCTTATAAAGCAGATAGTTCCAGTTAAAATCGGACTAGGTGAGCATAGTTTATATATATATATATATATATATATATATAGCTACTCAATCAACCTGTTAACTGAATTTAGTGGATTACTTGCAGTGATGACTGGTGATGACTCATCTATGAAGTTACAAAGGAACCCAGATGAACATTTAAGGAACTACAGGCTACACTCAGATAAGGTCAGCATTCATGATTCCTTTATTAAAAAGAGACTGGGTGAAAAATATTGGTAATGAAGAGGAACATAAAGTCTCATTATATGCCAAAAAACACATGGATAACTCCCAAGTCTCTTAGAATAATGTTCTGTGGACTGCTGAGACAAAATGGGAACTTTTCAGAACACAAGAGTACCATTACATCTGCCAACAATGAAGCATGGTGGTGGTAGTGTGATGGTGTGGGGATGCTTTGCTGCTTCAGAAACACAGCAGCAAGTCTAGCTCTGAATGTCTGAAAATAAATAAATTGAAAACTCTGGAGTGATCTAGTCAAGATCCTGACTTAAACCCCACTGAAATATTGTTACAGGAATGGACAGATTTTTTTTTTTTTTTTTTACTTCTGACTGCACTTTGAACTAATTTTGTTATATGGTATAAATAGAATAGAAAAAAAAATAGCAACTCAACTTCTAAACCTTAACTAGCATTTAACAAAATATCAATTAAATTCACTCTTAATTTCCTATTACCAAACCTAACCTTAACCTCAACCCAAAACCCAAACCTAAATCTAACCCTAAACCTAGAACTATTAGGAGTTTTTTTTTTTTTAATAAGACATACGAATCATGAAAATAAAATGTGGCCTACACCATTAAATGACACGTTTAATATTCTTTACCTGTGCCTGCATAGTATTTGGTGCAATTTCCATATTCAATATCCTCCTGTCTGATATCAAACTGAGGCAGAGCAATTTCATCCATCTGCACAGGATCTCCAGACTGCCACATGAACTGCAGATCGTCTGTGGTGTAGCCAACTGTAAACACACACAAACGTGCATTTAAAACCTGCACAATAAAATAATATCACCTAATACAGCAGTGTGGAATGCTCATATGCTAAGAGGTGAATATAATAGCTGATGTTTTCCCAATGTGTTGATGTTGCTAATTTATTTAGTTTTTTATGGTCTAACAGTAATAATTGTGGAGTGATTTTAATCCAGTATAAATCTGCAGTGTGTGCAGTTTTATAGTCTGACAGTAATAATTGTGGAGCAATTTTAATCCAGTATGAATCTTCAGTGTGTGTAGTTTTACAGTCTGTCAGTAATAATTGTGGAGCAATTTTAATCCAGTATGAATCTGCAGTGTGTGTAGTTTTACAGTCTGACAGTAATAATTGTGGAGTGATTTTAATCCAGTATGAATCTGCAGTGTGTGCAGTTTTACAGTCTGACAGTAATAATTGTGGAGTGATTTTAATCCAGTATGAATCTGCAGTGTGTGTAGTTTTACAGTCTGTCAGTAATAAGTGTGGAGCAATTTTAATCCAGTATGAATCTGCAGTGTGTGTAGTTTTACAGTCTGACAGTAATAATTGTGGAGTGATTTTAATCCAGTATGAATCTTCAGTGTGTGTAGTTTTACAGTCTGACAGTAATAATTGTGGAGTGATTTTAATCCAGTATGAATCTTCAGTGTGTGTAGTTTTACAGTCTGACAGTAATAATTGTGGAGTGATTTTAATCCAGTATGAATCTGCAGTGTGTTTAGTTTTACAGTCTGTCAGTAATAATTGTGGAGTGATTTTAATCCAGTATGAATCTGCAGTGTGTTTAGTTTTACAGTCTGTCAGTAATAATTGTGGAGTGATTTTAATCCAGTATGAATCTGCAGTGTGTGTAGTTTTACAGTCTGACAGTAATAATTGTGGAGTGATTTTAATCCAGTATGAATCTGCAGTGTGTTTAGTTTTACAGTCTGTCAGTAATAATTGTGGAGGGATTTTAATCCAGTATAAATCTGCAGTGTCTGACAGTGATAACTGTCAAACTAACAGAATAGCAAAGACCTTTAAGAGACACAGTCTCACAATTTGGCATGTTGTTATTGTTATTGAGTGTGTCCATTAGCACAGTGCTGACATGAACATTTGGGCTATGATGTTTCAAACTGGGCTATCAGTGGAAAATGACACAGACCTTTTATAGTGAACCAATCAACCATTCTGATACCACATATCACATTACAGAATATGCTCTGGAAAAACAATCCAGTTCCATATAACATACAAAACCCATGGCTCTCAATCTCTCTGTACACATCTTTGTTTATTTCAGGCTGGTCTTAATATTCACATACAGCTCTCCAGCTGCATCTTGCATCTCTGGGTGTCCATGGGGAAGAGAGTCAGGTCCAGTGGACAAGAAAGAGTGACCGACAACCTGTGGACATGTACCAAGACAAGACAAAACAAGAACTGATTAGTGTAGATTTAGTTATCCATGAGTAAAAATCTTCTGCACCATCAAATGTTCTCAGACAAGTTTCCATCTTTGGACATTTCCAGCACAATATTTGATTTGCATATTCAACGTTTGAATCATGTATAGCTACGGCTACATGTTCTTCCCTTTTTTTGTACATGTACTTTTAGAAAAAGTAAAAACATCTCCTTGAGTTAAAACTTTTATTTTAGTGACCAAAAATGTCAAGTACAAGGACTAAGGCAAAATGCACTCCTCAGAACAACCAATAAAAAAATCCCACTCAAATACGATGTGATTTACATAACTAGAAGACCAAAAATGTCTGGTGAAGTTTTCACATGCTTGGATATCTAACACAGTGAATGGCTAGTTAGTTCGATATCAGTCACTACTTTTTGTTGTTAATTTGTTAATGTCCTCATATCATCAGCATGGGTGCTAGTTTTGTGTATTTGCTCGTTTTCTGCTAAAAACTCATTCAAGCCACTGTCAGTAAGTGTTGCTCCTGAGATACACAAGTTTAACACATTTTTGAATGGTTTCTTAGATTCAATGTTAAAAAATGATAAAAGATAAGGTTTAACTTTTAAGAGTTAGACAACGAAATGGCACATCAATCAGGGAATCCCCTAGTTACCTGCTTCAGTGCTGATGGAAATTAAATCTGCATTTTTAAAAGTAAATGTTCCTTAATGAAAATGTATTAAGGTTCTACAGCTGATGAATGTGGGATACCAATCAAAATTTATCTTTACACATGTGTTCAAGCTAAGCTGCTTACAGGACTATGTAGTGTGGCTATAAAACCTAGTTAAATGTGCCTTTAGACCTTACTATGAAACCACAGTAGCAAAAGATACATTTTAGTGATACTGCCAACAAAACAACTCATTGAAAACACAGGTCAGTCACCAGCTAGCAAAACTGTCATATGCACAAAATGGGGAACAAATAAAAATTGCGTGAAAAACAAAAATCAATCGCTGACCGACTAATGTGGATATCTTTGGAAGTTATTATCTGCTAAATGAAGTTTAGCAAACTAACCTTCCTTATCTAGCTGGAGTTAGTTAGCCAGCCAGCTATCTTAATAAACAAAACATCCAGCTTAATCTGCAAATGTTGTGGCATCAGTCACAGCTGTTCTGTTTTGTTAAAAGAAGAGAAATGTCTGGCTATTTAGCTCTAAAAGAGTGTAAGCATTTGTTATGCTCAGTTTTTCAGGGACTAATTTTGAAGGGTGGGAATAGGTTCTTCTGTGTGGTGGTTGTAGCCAATCCTCAATGAACTGGATTTAATAAAGCTCAACTGCTAAAAAAAAAAAAAAAGTTGAACTATTTTAAAATCACTTTAATTTTAGAAAGTATATGTATTTCACAAAAAAACTCACCTATGTTTTTTTCTGCAGCAGAAAAAAGGGTAGCAGGACGCTAACACTACTGCTAATGAGTGCTGATAGGTTGGCGAGTGGAGCAGCTCATTGGCTGTTCACACTCACTGACATCCTAGACATACATTTTAAACTCCTACAAATCATGTTTAAAAGCTCTTAAAATATATAAGAGCAGTGTTGCATTCTTTTATGGTGTTCTGTGTTCATGGTATGAATGTATTATTTTATATTAAAAATGTTTAAGCATTTATAAACTATGATTTTGTTCGAATGCTCTTGAGTGCTTGAGAAAGCTGCAAGACATTACAGAGTAATAATTCTCCTCTCTACAAGTTCTCTGGTTGTTGCTGAGTGAGCCGGCTAACCATATAAGCCTAGAGCTCAGAGAGAAGCTTGTTATTCCTCTTTGTTTTATACCAACTTCAAGTAAAGCTGAGTATGGACAAAACCCTCGACTCATCCTAATTTCTTCTGAGAAGCCCCTACATTACAATATATTAGCTAGCTAAGACATTTTTATAAACGTACTCTTTAAATATTTAATTTCAAAAATCCTCAGAACTGCAGATTTGTAGATTAGCATACATACCTTTTGATAATATAGAATTTAGAATACTATAATTTAGAAATAATATGTATAATACAATGTATCAATTATGGTTTATATACAGTTTATAATTAGAATATAAACTACGAAACCTTATATGTCTCATATAATTTGTTCTAACTGCGTTTGGTCCATTCCAGAAAAGACTATTTCCAAAATTTCACATTCAGCGGTCAAACGTATCTCAAGACACTGACTGTCAGGATATGAAAGGTGATTGAAATGCATAAGAGTTCTGCTATTTAGAATTGAAATCTTCCATCCTCTATATGAAAACTGCACTGAGCGCAGATAGAACTGAAAGAAATGTGAACAGGCCCCATTGTGTGTTGGATCAAATACTCCCACAGTCAACAGTTAAAAAGCTGATTATGGGGGGGCTGCTCTCCTGCAGTCTGTATAAATACTGCACCATGTAATGATTCATGTCTGAGCTGAATGCTCTCCTGATCACGACGCTGTAATCTTCCAGGTCGCACCTCTCGAGAGCGCTTCCGAATTTCACTGATTGCAGACAGTGTGCCGACATAAAACATTGCTCAACTCTGGGATAAATTCTTAATGCGCCCCTTCTTCGCTGCGCAACACGCGCCATGTTTATTTAAAGCTCCGCATTTGCACATGAAAGCCTTTCGGTTCTCTCCTGTCACACGACAAGCGCAGTCACAGATACAGTGTGGGGACGCTTCACCATCACATGGCCACTTTAAAGCAAAGGACAGGATGGGAAATGACGATGAAAAGTGATGATAAAAGAAACAGCAATTATGTATTTTTTTTCTGGAGAAAGAAAGACATGGATAAGGGAAAGAGAGAGACAGAAAAATGAAAAAAATTTTGGGGGCATTGGAAAGTGAGAGAGAGAAAGAAGGAGAGAACGATATGGGAGGGAAAGAGAGAGAGAGAGAAAGAAGGATAGAACAATATGGGAGGGAAAGAGAGAGATGGGCAGAAGAGTGTCTTTCTACGGACAAAATTCAGAGCTTAGCACAGTGGCTGCTACTGTTTTTAGCTGTGCCTAACTTACCTAACTTTAACTTACCTAGAAAGCAGTATGCTTGTGAGTATATATATACATATATAAATATATATAAAACAAAAGAGTTCTTCTATCATTACAAGCTTGACACTGGAGCAATAGAAAAAAAACATTTTGAAGAACCATCTTTTTAAAGAATGTATTATATGACATGATATAACGAAACATTCTTAAAATAACCAGAGACATGAACTTCATCCATATTGCAGTGTATCATGTATTCTAGGCTAATATCACATAACATTAGTTAAGCTCAGCGACCTCTTATTATTCAGTATATCGTCAAAAACCTTGTCTCTCCATTCTTCTATTAATTTTTATTTTTTTGCATAATTTGAATTCTCTAGTTACTCTTTGCATTGTGATGACATTTCATAGTGAAAGGACCAACAGAAATGATCCAAAATTACCTGAAAATATACATTAACTGCAGGTTAAACAACAAAGAAAAGCCTGTATCCTAAAATCGTAGAACACGTAAATTCAAATTTACGTTCAACACTTATTCAACACTTATTAAGACTTTTAATTTGTAAAAGGCAAATTCAGACAAATAAAGACTTTTATTTAGGTCTGTATTTAGCTCCATTGCAAAACAAAAGAAGTGAGCTTGATTAAACTAAAGGAAAAAAAAATCATGTCTTTAATGGCTAATGGAGTGATTTGAATTAACCCTTAAAATTGTCACCAAACTTTTATTCTAGACGTATATAATTAAAGAATAACTAGTCACTACATAATAATAAGCCTTTGAATGTAATAGTCCTGGGTTTTTTATGACCTAAAGAGGAAAACTGTGTAATGCAGAACCTTCTCTGAGCTGTTGCTTTCAGACAGAGAGAGATTTGTCTCCCAGGGTGGAGAGACTGAAGGTCTGAGAGGGATCAGATGGCTGGAGTTTGGTGCGTCAAATCCTCCCATCACGCTGCGTCCCCCCGAGGAGAATTAAAAGCATTAAAAAGAGATTTCAGGAGCACTGGGAGATTATGTGAGCTGGGTTTAAAACATATATGTAGACCTCTCGTACAGCAGCCATGAGCCGGCACAGCTGTTCTGATAGTAACCTGACTTACTGAGGGGCTATTACAGTGTCTTTATTACAGCACTGCGCTTAGAGTATTCCCAGTCTGATATGAAGATTTCAAAATTCTTCTGATCATTTTAACATTTTAATTATTTAAAAATGCTTTCTAGTGAAACTAAAGATACTGAGTTAACTAGTAAGCTTTAGTTCACCAGTGTGGACCATTTCCTTCACCATGAATCCATCACAGAAATCTGTAGAAAAGAATCTGTCCTGCTGCTCTGGTCGCTCTGTCATTCTGTACATACATCAGCTTTCATTCGCCACTGTTGTTTATGACAGAGTCACAATTTTGTCACTTTTTAGAAAATGATGGCTCTGCTATATTGTTTAGTTACTAACATTTTATATTATAGAGTTAACAACTGTCAACTGAGGTTGTTTACAGACCAAAATCGCTAAATGTCTTAGTTTATTGTGGTTGTTTATCGATTAATATCTCATATTCTTATGTAGATGAGTGTTTATTTGTGTTGTTTACAGACCACTATCTTGTAATCTAGTGTATGAGAGCATTTACTGATGATGTTTATGGACTGATAGCTCCTATGCTAGTGTAAAGTTGTTTGTAGATCAATATCTCCTTAAACAATCATTTATTTACGTTGTTAATTCTAGTATATAGGAACATTTATTGGGGTACTTTGTCGACTAGTAGCTCCTATTTCACTGTATGGGGGCATTTATTGATGTTGTTTAACAGACTAATATCTCCTATTATAGTGTATAAGAACATTTATTGAGGTTGTTTAACAGACTAATATCTCCTATTATAGTGTATAGGAACATTTATTGAGGTTGTTTAACAGACTAATATCTCCTATTATAGTGTATAAGAACATTTATTGAGGTTGTTTAACAGACTAATATCTCCTATTATAGTGTATAGGAACATTTATTGAGGTTGTTTAACAGACTAATATCTCCTATTATAGTGTATAGGAACATTTATTGAGGTTGTTTAACAGACTAATATCTCCTAATCTATTGTACAGAAACATTTATTCTGGTTGTTTTGAGACCAATATCTCCATAAACTACCATTTATTGAGGTTGTTAATGGACTAAAATGTCTTATTCTAGAGTACAGCAGAACTTAATGAGAACTGTTTTAACTAATATCTCCTATTATATAGCATAGGGATGTTTATTGGGGTAGTTTTAGGAACTAATATCCTATTCTGGTTTATATTAGTATTTATTGAGGTTATTTATGAACTAATATCTCTTACTCTAGTGTTTTGGGAGCATTTACTGAGTGCTGTTTCTCATTAGCTGAAGTTGTGCTGAATCTGAGTATTGAGCTATAATATTTGATGTTGAGGTTTACAAAAAAAGAAAGGCTTTTATGTATGTAAGTCTAAAAGAATAAAGAGTAATTAAAGGCTTTAATGGAACAGCCAGAGAAGTTTACCTCATACTAATGAGGACGTCTCCATTTCTGAAGATGAAAAGGAGGATGTTTTCCTGCGTGACGTCATGGAAGTTAGCACTCTTCTCATTAGCGAAGAACAGGTCAGGTTTCCAAAGGCATTTAAACATCTTGGGGTCGACTGTGAGCGATTCAGATTTAAAGTCCTGAGGAAGACGCAGCCTGGGGTCATTCCAGCGTTGCCTCAGAAAAATATTAACACGGTAATCCTGCAAAAGAAGCACATCAAAACCCACAGGACATTTAGCATGTATTAGATGCTTCAATGGTCAGTTAAGTGAAAATAATTTAATCAATTTTCAAAACTCAGTAAATCCATCAAAATCATGTCAGCATCGCATGTTTGGTGTCTGAAGTTTAGTTTTGCACTGGGACCAGTGTAGCTAACAAGCCACCTATCAACATGGTGCTAACTGCATACTTACACACTTAGAAAAGATGGTTCTTCAAGGGTTCTTTAGCAAGGTCAATGGTTCTATTTGGAGTTCTATACAGATCCATTTCATGCTTACATGGTTCTTTGCATGGTCAAGTAGTTCTTCAGATTGATGGAGAAATTGTTCTAAAAAAGTTTCTATATAGCAACAAAATGGGCTGCTGTTGTCACAAGCCTTTTCAAAACGGTCCTACACTGCTCAAACAAATAAAGGGAACACTCAAATAATACATCCTAGATCAGAATGAATGAAATATTCTCATTGAATACTTTGTTCTGTACAAAGTTGAATGTGCTGACAACAAAATCACACAAAAATCACACAGTTAACCAATGGAGGCTTGGATTTGGAGTCACACACAAAATTAAAGTGGAAAAACACACTACAGGCTGATCCAACTTTGATGTAATGTCCTTAAAACAAGTCAAAATGAGGCTCAGGATTGTGTGTGGCCTCCACGTGCCTGTATGACCTCCCTACAACACCTGGGCATGCTCCTGATGAGGTGGCGGATAGTCTCCTGAGGGATCTCCTCTCAGACCTGGGCTAAAGCATCCACCAACTTCTGGACAGTCTGTGGTGCAACGTGATGTTGGTGGATGGAGCGAGACATGATGTCCCAGATGTGCTCAATCGGATTCAGGTCTGGGGAACGGGCGGGCCAGTCCATAGCTTCAATGCCTTCATCTTGCAGGAACTGCTGACACACTCCAGCCACATGAGGTCTAGCATTGTCCTGCATTAGGAGGAACCCAGGGCCAACCGCACCAGCATATGGTCTCACAAGGGGTCTGAGGATCTCATCTCGGTACTTAATGGCAGTCAGGCTACCTCTGGCGAGCACATGGAGCGCTGTGCAGCCCTCCAAAGAAATGCCACCCCACACCATTACTGACCCACTGCCAAACCGGTCCTGCTGAAGGATGTTGCAGGCAGCAGATCGCTCTCCATGGCGTCTCCAGACTCTGTCATGTCTGTCACATGTGCTCAGTGTGAACCTGCTTTCATCTGTGAGCAGCACAGTGCTCCAGTGGCGAATTTGCCAATCCTGGTGTTCTCTGGCAAATGCCAAGCGTCCTGCATGGTGTTGGGCTGTGAGCACAACCCCCATCTGTGGACGTCGGGCACTAATACCATCCTCATGGAGTCGGTTTCTAACCGTTTGTGCAGACACATGCACATTTGTGGCCTGCTGGAGGTCATTTTGCAGGGCTCTGGCAGTGCTCCTCCTGTTCCTCCTTGCACAAAGGCGGAGGTAGCGGTCCTGCTGCTGGGTTGTTGCCCTCCTACAGCCTCCTCCACGTCTCCTGGTGTACTGGCCTGTCTCCTGGTAGTGCCTCCAGCCCCTGGACACTACGCTGACAGACACAGCAAACCTTCTTGCCACAGCTCGCATTGATGTGCCAACCTGGATGAGCTGCACTACCTGAGCCTCTTGTGTGGGTTGTAGAGTCCGTCTCATGCTACCACGAGTGTGAAAGCACCACCAACATTCAAAAGTGACCAAAACATCAGCCAGAAAGCAGAAAGGTACTGAGAAGTGGTCTGTGGTCCCCACCTGCAGAACCACTCCTTTAATGAGTGTGTCTTGCTAATCGCCAATGATTTCCACCTGTCGTCTATTCCATTTGCACAACAGCATGTGAAATTGATTGCCAATCAGTGTTGCTTCCTAAGTGGACAGTTTGATTTCACAGAGGTTTGAATTACTTGGAGTTATATTGTGTTGTTTAAGTGTTCC
The DNA here is from genome assembly GCF_015220715.1 of Pygocentrus nattereri. Taxonomy (NCBI): domain Eukaryota; kingdom Metazoa; phylum Chordata; class Actinopteri; order Characiformes; family Serrasalmidae; genus Pygocentrus; species Pygocentrus nattereri. The sequence goes on along the minus strand of NC_051218.1, from coordinate 30,759,427 downwards.
CTTTATTTTTTTGAGCAGTGTATATAGAACTACGTACAACACTCTCTCCATCAATCTGAAAAGTCATTTCACCTTGCAAAGAATCATTTATGCATGAAATGGTTCAATATAGAGCTCATGGTTTTAAACAGGGCTATTCCCTTCACTAAAGAACCCTTGAAGAACCATCTTTTTAGGAGTGTAAATCATAACAGGTCTTCAACTGACACTGTATAACATACCGTTAATTGTTCTAATTGGTGGGGTACAAATGTCCATTATTTGTTAGCAATGAGGGGTGCAGTGTTACATGACATCCAACAATGTAGTCACTAGCCACGTTTACATGAAGCCTGATAATCCGTTAATAATCTGACTAATAGCTCAAACAGAATAGAATATGTCCATGTAAAAGTAGAAGTCCAATTGAGGCCATTCAAAATACAATTTTTATCTGATTGAATAAGGTGTGTAATCCTATAAATAATCTGTTAAATAGAAGAATAATAACCATTTAAACAACTGTATCTGATCATACTTCCAATCAGAAAATATAAATATCTTCTGCGCATTTGCGTGGTGGCAGCAAAAACTGGCAGTAGAGAATGTGTTTAAACGGACTGGCAGAAAACTTACAGACACTGTAAATCAGTGCTCAAAATAAAACACATCAATCACATCTAGATATAATTATTTAAATATTGATCCAGCGTATTGGATCAGTGCATCACTATTAGCCAGAAACAGACCAGAAGAAGGGCTCAGACTCAGACTGTGAAGGTATTTCAGAGCGCAGCAACTCGTGGGCAACAGTAGCTGAGAGTTGTGAGCGCAGGTTTGTATTTGGTGACAGATTGTGAGATTCTGTGTAAATCAGGCCATTAGCTCTGAGAGTGATGGGGGAACCCAGGTGTTTCAAGCGTTTCTGTGGCAGCCGGTGTTTCTCACATCCTCCAAAACAAGCTTGTCACTCGAGTATCCAGCCCCCATTAACGGCCCTACTGAAGTGCAGCTGCGCGGCCGACGCAGAGCTTATTTACATTTCCAGCTATCAGCACCATCACGGAGGTGTGAGGAGAGCGGCCGGAGGCTTGGTGATGTTTGTGCGTCCAGTCTGGGTTAAAAAAGCTACACTCAGTAGGCTAAAGCTAGAAGCTAACAGCTCATGAAAACCTGAAGCTTTGAAGTGACTTTTTTTGAAAGCTTGTTTTGGTCCTGTTGAAATTATAAAGAAGGGTGACATGCCAAATGAACTGACCACACTGCAGCTGTGCCATGTTTTTAGTTCATGAGGTCAGAAGCAGGTTTTGAAGAAATATAAGTATATTTAGTATATTATAAGTATATTGTCGGAAGAAAACCTTGTATCTCCAAATGATAACTTTACAGGAGTTGGAAAAAACATACTTTATTTTAATGTAAGTCAGTGGAACCAGATGGGCTGATTCTTTTGGTCCTTTCATAATGAAATTGAAACAGATTATAAAGAAAAAAACAGGCACTTACAAATTATATCAAAAAATGAAAAAGGGATATTATATATTATATATATGTGTGTGTGTGTGTGTGTGTGTGTGTGTGTGTGTGTGTGTGTGTGTGTATAATTACTTGCAGTAATATGTATATGTATACCCCATATGTATTAAACACTATGCAAATCTATGTTTCACTATATTATATAAACAAGTGTGTACATTAGTGTGCACTTTTCTGTATGATTCACATCCTGTGTTTTCCAACTGTTAAAACAAGGTTAACTTGGCTGTGTGACACATATGAGCTGGTGATTGTGTTAAATTTACAACTCACAATTAGCTAGCCCCTCCTGCCCAACGCCTCATAAACCATAAACCACCGACAACTTCAAATGAGCTTTAAAACTGCTGCAGCAAAGCAGGAGCCCCCTCTAATACTGCTCTTTAATGTGGGTGTGAATGGACAGCTTTGTGAGTCTGTATATGAGAGAGAGAGCGAGAGTGAGAGAGAGAGAGAGAGAGAGAGAGAGGAGGGGGGATCAATCGAGAGAAAGAAGAGAGACAAAAGGAGAGAGAGAGAGAGAGACAGAGAGAGAGAGAATAAGAGTGACAATGAGAGTGAGAAAGAGTGAAAAACAGGAGAAAGCAAGAAAGAGAGAAAGAGGAGATAGAGATGAAAAATAGAGATGAAAGAGATACAGACAGCTGCAAAAGAGTGAGAGAGACAGAAAGGAGAAAGGGATACACAGAGAAAAAGAAAGGTGAAAAAACAGATGAAAAAGATACAGACAGCTGCAACAGAGGGAGAAAGAGAGAGAGAGAAAGAGAGACAGACAAAGCTGTGAGAGAGAGAGAGAGAGAGAGAGAGAGAGAGAGAGAGAGAGAGATGGAGAAAGAGAGAGAAAGAAAGAGGGAGCGAATGAGTGTATGAGTCTCTGGCCACCTGTGCAGTGACACATTAAAGCTGCTGACCACTACAGGAATGACCCGCTGGTTCTGGCAGCAACCCCCCACCCAACACCCCCAACCGCCCCCTGCCCCGGACACACACACACTGTGACACTTCATTTGCAGATTTATGGCACTTTGGTGTCACGCAAACCTCAAACACCCACAGCACTAATAACACATGACTCATAGAGTCAGGACAAGACCACCATTTACAAACAACAACACACTGAGCTGCAGTTCATTAGGCACTCATACTCTGTATACCCTCACTGGCCTTGTGGTTATCAGAAACACTGAGAATACAGGTGCAGGCAGGGCCGGATTAAAAGAATGGGCTGAAAGGGCTGCAGTCCCGGGCCTCGCCACTAGGGGGGCCTCCGGTCGCTGAATGTCAAATGACAAAAATTAATAGAAAAAAAAAAAACGAAACAAGCGAAAATGTCGGGCCAAAGGAAACACGAGAGCGGAGCAAAAAAAACGAAAATTACAATCAATAAAAAAGGAAAGAGCGACAGAATTATTACAGAAAACACCCAAATTAACCAACATGTGGAGTAGTCAGCCTGCTGTAGCAGCTACCACCAGCAAAGAGGCAACTGTCAGTGATGGACAGCAGCCAACCACCGCTAGCCAACTAACCAGCCCAACTAGCCAGTCTGCTAGCAATAGTGCTACAATCTCTGAGGAAACAAGTGATGGAGAAGAACCAGTGGGTAATGTAGCAGATGAGCCTGTTGATTCTGAGGCAGGGGCGAAAATAGATATATCAACAGATATTGCATGCTGGGGAGAAGTTAATGAGGAGATGCGAAGCTATTGGGTCGGAAAGGGAATTGAAGCACCCACACAATGTCAACATAAAGATGCCGATTTTTCGGCTTCTGAAAGGAGCTATAAAAATCAGAAGCGATGTCTGAGCAAAACATTGTTCAGTCGCTCGCTCAGAAATGGAGAGAAGGTGGCAAGAGAATGGTTGTCTTACTCCCCATCTACTGGAAATGTGTTTTGTTTTTTTTGCAAACTATTCAGTAACGATTCAGTAATGATATTAAAGCTACCCTTGAATTGAAATGAATTGAATTGAAGTGAATTGAATTGAAATCATAATACCAGTTCACTTTAAACGGTAGTCTGTCATAGATTGGTACTGTGTACGCTGATGTGTCAGTGGGTTTGTGTGAGGTCATGCGTCAGAACATCATATGAAGGGCCTCATCCTGGTAATTAGCCCCGGGCCTCAGGAAGTGTTAATCTGGCCCTGGGTGCAGGGGATGAACGACTGGAATCGGCCAGGATAGGAATCTGTATTTTGAGTCAAAACAAGCAACTAGCTAATTATTTTTTTTCACTTTTGATGTGTTTTGATGTGTTTGATGTGTGATTTTTTCTTAGAGCTTTTGCAGTTATCCATCATTTAGCGTGTTTACATGCACTCAATAATCAGATCATTGTCAGATGAGCGAAATAGACTGCTGTACTGCAAATAATCAAGTAATGTTGCTGTGAGACTCAAAACCACTTTTGGAGTGACGCTGAAAACCAATGACATTCTTAACGAAATGAAGGATTTAAATATTCTTCATCATCTAAATGATGTATGTTCATATTTTCAGGTAAAGTGGTGCAATGTTTTAAAGTTTTACATTATTACTGTTAAAGTATTACACTCAAATTTACACTCCTCTGCACTGGGAGTTTGATCCTACAGATAAGCCAAAGATGAAACTGATGAATAACTGACGTGGGCTCATTTAACAACAATATTATGGTTAGATCTGAGAATATGCAAGTGATGAATAACGGCCAATGTAACTACTGTATCTACTACACTACATTCCCAAAAGTATCCGCTCATCTGCCTTCACATGCCTATGAACTTGAGTGACATCCCATTCTTAATCCATAGGGTTGACTATGATGTCGGCCCAACCTTTTCAGCTATAATAGCTTCAACTCTTCTGAGGCTTTCCTCGAGGTTTAGGAGTGTGTTTATGGGAACTTTTGACCATTCTTCCAGAAGCGCATTTGTGAGTTTAGACACTGATGTTGGACAAGAAATCCTGTCTCCACTTTAATTCATCCCAAAGGTGTTCTATTGGGTTGAGGTCAGGCAAGTTCTTCCACACCAAACTCACTCATCCATGTCATGAACCTTGCTTTGCGCACTGGTGCAGAGTCTTGCTGGAACAGGAAGGGGCCGTCCCCAAACTGTTCCCACAAAGTTGGGAGCATGAAATTGTCCAAAATCTCTTGGTCTGCTGAAACATTAAGAGTTGCTTTCACTGGAACTAAGGGCCGAACCCAACTCCTGAAAAACAACCCCACACCATAATCCCCCCTCCACCAAACTTTACACTTGGTACAACGCAGTCAGAGAAGTATCTGATCTCATGGCAACTGGCAAACCCAGACTCATCCATCAGATTGCCAGAAGGAGAAGCATGATTCCTCACTCCAGAGAACATGATTTACACCACTGCATTCAATGCTTTGCCTAGCGCTTGGTGATGTAAGGCGTGGATGCCGCTGCTCGGCCATGAAAACCCATTCCATGAAGCTCTTTACGCTATTCTTGAGCTAATCTGAAGTCCACATGAAGTTTGGAGGTCTGTAGCGATTGACTCTACAGAAAGTTGGTGATCTCTGCGCACTATGCTCCTCAGCATCCGCAGACAGTGCTCTGTCATTTTATGAGGCCGACCTCTTCGTCGCGGAGTTGCTGTCATTCCCAATCGCTTCCACTTTGCTATAAAACCACTGACAGGTGACTGTGGAATATTTAGTAGTGAGGAAGTTTCACGACTGGACTTGTTGCACAGGTGGCGCCCGATCACGGTACTGGAACTCACTGAGCTCCTGATAGCGACCCATTCTTTCACTAATGTCTGTAGAAGCAGTCTGCAGGCCTAGGTGCTTGGTTTTATACACCTGTGGCCATGGAAGTGATTGGAACACCTAAATTCAATGATTTGGATGTTTGAGTGAATACTTTTGGCAATATTGTGCACTTTTCTTCACTATCTGTACTTCACTGTTCTACTTTTTACCATATGTTTAATTTCATTGTACAGATGTACTTGCAATGAAATATACATACAATGACAATAAAGAAAGTCAACTTTTTGATAAACTTTATAATCATAGTAGTAAACTTTAATAATAGTAAAAAACTATTTACTAATAGTAAAAAACTAAAATCATTGAAATTACTACAGTATATTAACTTAATAATGGATCAGACAGGGATAAAATTTATAAAAGACATAATTAATAAAAGAAAGAAAGAAAGAAAGAAAGAGCAAATGTAAGACGAAATCAAGTTAAAAAAATTACAAGCTCATAAAAAAAAGCCAATTTGGCTATAAAGAATTCATAATCAGAGCATTTCTACTGCAATGCAATTACTTATTGAAGCCCATCTGTTGCTGCACATCAGCCCCTCTACCCAGCCAAGAGCAGCTCTGTGGTCAGAAACCAATCACTGATGAAAGACCAGAAGAAGCTCACCCAAACTGTGCATCAACAGATGGTCTACAGTCTCCAGCAAGGTGCAGCTACAGGGAGGGGTTTCTGATAAAGTGGCCAGTCTGTGCACACAGCGTGCAAACTTCTTGGCAGATTGGCTCTATTTGGGTTGGGGGGGCCTGAGTTTTCCGTAGAACTATTCTTTCAGCAATACTTTCCTTTTAAACAAAGCTGAACATGTGAAGTGCTCGCATGGTAATGTGATTAGAATGAGGCCTCATTTCTCGATATCTTTCACTCATTTAAGTGGTGTTTCGAGTTAAAAACAGAAGTCAGGCAGCTGGGAGGAAACTGAGAGGGAAATTTATGACATACTCAATAGGACTTAAATCGTCAAGCCACTTAAACAGCTCTATTAAAATTGCACTGGATCAAAACCGCTGTAATTGACAGTAAATAACGATGACTGAAATGCAACTCTGGGGCTTTTCTAACAAGGACATGAAGATTGGAAAAAAAACTGTTCTGACTCAGTTTAATCTGTCCACAAAGGTCATTCTGTAATACACAGCAACAACACGCCATGTCTTTTCTTAAGTGAAAGAAAAGATGTATTTATTCAGAGGTTCTTCATGGATTTGTTGTGTGGAGCATCCAGTTGACATGGTTTCCTCCATTTCCACAAATGTGCTGGATCACACCACAAAACATGGCAAGCTGTAACGTGAAACTATCTTGCATATAGTCAATGTAGCCAGTAATTCTTAGTTTGAAAATATTCTTCTAATCTTATTTTAGAATGATTTAACTTATTTCTAGACATTACTCGGTGCATATTTGAGCTAATGGGATAAAACTGAAGATGTATCTACTTCAAAGTGCTAGCTCAAATTAATGAACCACTTAAATAGGGTTCAAATGCAAATTCTTTTTTCTTACAGAAACGGCAGAGCCTTCAGTCAAATGGCCACAGCTGTCCAGCAAAACACCAAAAATACCCACTTTGTGGTTTAATTCCTGTTTTGTGTTTAAATGGCAAATAAATGCCATTTGATGAAGTTACTTCACAGTGAGCCTGATGATCATGACTGCTATGTAATTTCAGTAGAGAACAATGTATTTGTGAACAGACTCAAACATCGGAAGTCAGTTTGCCTTAACGGAACTGCGTGGGTGAGAGCACATCCTCTTCATGGCCTAGTCGACATATACATATACAGTCTATATATGGAAAATAAGCAACAAAAACAGCAAATTTTGAATTGAATGTTTTTGTGAGGTCACATTAACAATATGCCCCCTTGTTTAGTCTACAACTGTTCAGCCCTGCCCCTTCACAACTATTTAGTGATTACTAAATAATAGGCCTTAGTATGAAATAAGCCTGTTAGTTTAAGGGGTTGAATTGTTTTGCATATGTTTTTAAGTAGGCATGATTACAACATGTGTGGTGGTAAATTTTTAATTCCGTAATACCCTATTCCCTATTCAAGGAAATGGCCCGAAATTGGAAATTTTAATTTTAAATGAGCTTTTAACTAAAAAAACTGTTGTGATGTCATAAAAAAAATAAAAATCACATGCCCACTTGCTCCACCTATTACACTTCAGCCGCCATGCTTGAGTGTCCAGACTGCTTTTTAAACGAGGCACACAAAGCAGCCAATAAGAACAGAGCTCATTTACATGATCAAGTTAAAGGCCCTGTAAAAAATGTGTAATGTAAGGTGTAAGGCATTAAGAGAGACTGAAAAATTGCCATAACAGTGAATGATGAATGTTTCTTCCACATAAAAATATACAAACCTTGTAAGTGTACCCTTAGGGAAAAAAAGTAGGATATGGACCCTTTCAGTGCTTGGACGAACAAGTATAAAGTGAGAATATTATCATGTACCATAGTGGTTTCTTGGATGGAGCCGAAGCTGTTGATAAAGATGTTGACACGGTCCTCCACAGGAATACCTGTTAATAAAATAATAAAAAAAAAACACTCAATTTCTTCACCACTACCCACAATTCTAATCAAAAACAGTGTGGATTATTGGTTTCTTTTTATATGCGGCCTGCATCATGAAACTAGTTTCCATTCCGTGTAATGCGAGAAGCCTGGCACTACAGGGAAAAAGAAAAAAAATAAAATCCCAGACGTTCCGGTTCTACCCCCATTCCCAAGATTATACTGTTGACTCTAATGTTTGCCAGGAGCTTTCATCTTGCACTGATATGTGGAGCAGATGGGTGACCCACGGGGAGTAATAACATTCAGTCATACGCAAAACCCTAAACACTCAGACCACATCAATGCTCCACCAACACACACATATACGTTAAACACCAGGCAGCGTGGAGGCAATACAGCCTCTCGCTTTTTACTGCCTCCTTCATTATATCTGGAGATGTTGCCAGAGAAAACACATACTACATGGTTAAAAGAGATTTAATGATCTGCTCCTGTTTGAATTTGGACCATTAAATGGGGGTCTCCACTCAAAAAGCAGGACAAAAGCCATCAGTTTTATGTGAAAGTCTATGAAGTCATGCTGAATAAAACTGTAACCGAATAAATAAACTCAATTAAGGTCGGTGCTCTTGGCTCACATGACGTACCCTTAAAGTTGGGCCGGATGCGGGGGTCATAGCTGATCAGAAGTCGGTTTAGGATGTTGCTTGTGGAGTTTGCAGGAACTTGTGCCAGGTCTTCTGATGAGAGCTGCCTGTAGAAATGACATGAAGGCCAAACACTGCATTATTACACAGTTAAGCATGATTAGTCAATAGGGTTGTCATTAATGAATTACATATCAAATCAAATATATAAAATTAAAGTTCTTGATAAATACTTTCTAGTGCCAAAAGGACACAAATTAGTCATTAATCAAAATAGAGTTATTATTCAAATGCCAACAAACTTAATACCAAACAGTCAACCAGTTGTTGCCAAAAGGGGGGGAAGTTCATCATGCCATACAAAGTGATTGAATTTAGACACACTGACTTTCTGGATTTCAAGTTCTTTTAACAAGAGATGATCTAACACGTAACTAAGACACAGAGGGAGAAACAGTTTGCTGGCAGAAAATCAAAGGCAGCGCTGCAAAAAAGAGGTTCCAAAAGGTAATCAGTTCAAATTTGAGCTTTAAAGCCTTTAGAACTCGACCAAGCCTTTAGAACTGAACTAAGCATTTTAGCACTCAACCAAACCTTTATAACTCATCTGAGCTTTTACAACTCAACCAAGCCTTTAGAACTCGACTGAGGTTTTAGAACTCAACTGAGCTTTTAGAACTCAACTAAGCCTTTAGAATGCAACCAAGCTTGACCAAGCCTTTAGAACTCAACCAAGCTCAACCAAGCCTTCAGAACTTGACCAAGCCTTTAGAACTCGACAAAGTCTTTAGCACTCAACCAAACGTTTAGAACTCATATGAGTTTTCAGAACTGAACCAAGACTTTAAAAGTTGACCAAGACTCTGGAACTCAACCAAACCTTTTGTAACTCGACTGAGTTTTTAGAACTCAACTAAGCCTTTAGAATGCAATCAAGTTTGACCAAGCCTTTAGAACTCAACCAAGCCTTTAGAACTCAACCAAGCCTTTAAAACACATTGAAGCTTGACTAAGCCTTTAGAACTTAATGGTCTTTAGAACCTGACCAAGACTTTGGAACTCGACAAAGCCTTTAGAAATTAACCAAGCTCTACCAAGCTCAACCAAGCCTTTAGAACTGGATCAAGCCTTTATTTTTAAAAATACTAGTGGTTTTGGATTGTAAATAAACTGGATATATTTGTGCTGTAGTCGTGGCGACTCCTGGTTCATATCACTACCACTGTAAAGAATTTAACCACTTCACACCAAAGCACTCTGAATAACTTTGGATACATATATACACATATATATATATATATATATATATATATATATATATATATATATGTGTGTGTGTGTGTGTGTGTGTGTGTGTGTGTGTGTGTGTAGAGTGAATCACTGGAGAGTGATTACCTGAGCCTCACCACAAGCATTTCAATGCATAAATGTCTTGACATATTGTGTGAATGACAAATAAACTTGTTTACATCACAAGTGCTGTAGCATGCAGAACATTGGTAGAAATGTCCGTCCGTTCGTTCGTTGCTTGGTTGGTTGGTTTTATGCTCACTGAAATTTTTGCTTCATAGCACATTTTTAATAAAAAGTATGAAAAAATCCTGGATTTTCCTGATATGGGCCCTTTAATATACTGCAAGTGTATTGCAGTACATTGGATGTATTCTGCAAAATGTTATATTTATCCATATTGCAGAGCTCTACAGAGAAATGATGCTTAATCAGTTAATCCTGAGTTTGAATGAAGGTGTTGTGTGGTAGTCCAGGCTAAACCATGGTGGGCTGTAACAGAGCGCTTGTGTCTGTGTGTGTATGCGTGTGGAGTAGTGTGTGTGAATACGTCACTGTGCAGGGCTTTACTGCAGCGACGCTGAGGGAAGTTGACTTTGATCAGGGGAAGAGGCCCGTTGAGTCTAAAACCTTTAAAACACTTTCATCTCTCTTAATGTAGTGTGTGCTTCTCACCGCTTCATGAACTAGAGCTTCTCAGGAAACGCTTACACCGCGTGTGGAGATGCTTCATGCTGAAAATCCTCCTCCCAGCTGACTGAATGAAACCAGTGAGGGAGAACCTGAAGGTGTTTTCACATACAGCTCATTTCAAATGAACCAAACCTACTTCTGTTAAAGTGACCCAGCCACATCTGACCTCAGTGCTTCCTGTGTTCACAACATCAGCTAAATTTAAAGGGGCCTCAGTTCTCTTTTTGGTCCTCTTTAGCTCTGATGAGATCTCCCAACACTTACGGTTTACACCACAACTCTTTTTGATCTCAGAGTCCAGCTGGATGATGCTGGAGTTCATTGTCTAAGGGAAATTTTTCTGTAATTTCAGTAGGGTCTACACTTGCTTTTGTACAAGTATGCATACTAATGTACTTCTGCTGTAACTTTCCTGCTTTCCTTTACAGTCTCTTAAAGAGCAATTCTGATTTTTCAGAAATTCTGCACAATTCAATAGTTAAATTGCATGAACAAAATTCCTTAAAGTGAGTTAAGGAGAGAAACTTACTGACTGAGATTTCTTTACAGTGGTGGTGATAGGAACCAGGAATCTACAATTTTATTTACTATCCTAAACCACCAGTGAACCTACACAAGTCTTCTGAGTGTATATATGGAATGTTAATTATTAATTTTATGTTTGCCTTACTGTCACGCCTGTTACCAGTTCACATTATGATGAGAACTGTATTACCCGGTCACGTGAGGAGCAGCTCTTCCCTTCACTCTTGTTCCCGGACTCAAACTCCACTCCACTCAGAATACTCAGCACAGTCACATGACTTCGGATCTCCCATCACCCTCCTATCCGAGATCACAACCACCGGAATACTAACTACTCACAGCTGTGTTAACGATCACCTGAATAAACTAGTTAGTATTTTAGCCCGGGCTTTAGCACTAGTTATTTGTGAAGTATTGCCAGTTTTACCTGCCTTACTTAGCGTTATTTTCTGGTTCTGATACTCTGTTTGTTCTGATCTGTTTGACCCTGATTTTTTGACTTCCCGTTTGTACTGTTGTTTGGATCACTGGATTATTTGGCTTATGACTTTTCACTTGTTTCATGGACTCTGTCTTGCCTTGCCCTCACCTGTTATGATTGCCTGTATTGTTCTGCTGCTTACCCTGGACTTGACCCCTGCTTGTCTCCTGACTACTCTATGCGATTATCCCAGTAAAGCTTCTGTTTTGCTTCTTATATGCGAGCGTCTGGTTTCTGATTGCATGTCATACTTACAATGTCTTATGCCAGGGGTTGGAAACATGAGGCTCTTTTACTGCCCTGTTGTGGCTCCACAGCAGAACTAGATTTTAGGAAAATATCAACTAATCCTCCTATGCAGTAAAATAAAGCTCTGCTGATCGTTCAACATACAGTACTGTGTGAAAGTCTTAGGCACGCAAGACACATTTTCAAAATCTATTTATTTATGAAGTATGTGTTTATTTGCTGAGAAAAGTTATCATCATCATCGTTGACTGCTTAATCCAGATAGGGTCGCAGTAGCAGTTGGGAGAGCAGAGAATCCCAGATGACCCTGTCCCTGCAACTTCCTCCAGCTCATTCCCAGGGACCCAGGCCAACTTGGAGATGTAATCCCTCCAGCGGGTCCTAGGACGACCCCGGGTCCTTATCCTGGTAGGCCGTGCCTGGTACACCCCCACCGGGAGGCGTGCAGGGGGCATCCGAATCAGATGCCCGAACCACCTCAGCTGGCTCCTCTCAATGCGGAGGAGTAGCGGCTCTACTCCGTGCTCCTCCTGGTTGGCCGAGCTCCTCACTCTATCAAATAGTGTGTAGCCCGCCACCCTGCGAAGAAAGCTCATTTCCGCCACTTGTATTTGCGATCTCATTCTTTTAGTCATTACCCACAGCTCATGACCATAGGTGAGGGTCGGGATGTAGACCGACTGGTAAACAGAGAGCTTTGCCTTATGGCTCAGCTCCCCCTTCACCACTACAGTCCGGTACAGTGACTGCATTACTGCTGCCGCCTGTCCCAGCCTGCGGCCGATCTCACGATCCCTTTTCCCATCACTCGTGAACAAGACCCCGAGATACTTAAACTCCTCCACCTGGGGCAAGTCCTTTCCCCTTACCTGGAGTGGGCATGCCATCCTTTTCCGGGCTAAGACCATGGACTCAGATTTGGAAGTGCTGAACCACATACCAACCACTTCACACTCAGCTGCAAACCGCTCCAGTGAGTGCTGGAGGCAAATATGTGATTCAGCCAAAAGAACAACATCATCTGCAAACAGCAGAGCCTCCACACATAATGCCCTCCTGACCTGGGCCACACCTTGACACCCTGTCCATGAATATTATGAACAGGAGTGGAGATGGGGCACAACCCTGCCGGAGCCCAATGCTAATACTGAAAGGGTCTGACTTAATGCTGAGTATATGAGCACAGCTCTCACTCTGAGAGTACAGAGATTGAATAGCCTGGAGTAGTAGCCCCAGTACCCCATACTCACGGAGGACCTCCCACAAGATATCTCGGGGAACCTGGTCGTAAGCCTTCTCCAAATCCACAAAACACACGTAGACTGGGTTGGCAAACTCCCATGGCCCCTCAACAATCCGCAAGAGGGTGAAAAGCTGGTCCATTGTTTCACAACCGGGACGGAATCCACATTGTTCCTCCTCAATCTGAGGTTCAACTATCGGTCGGAGTCTCCTTTCCAGCACCTTGGCATAGACTTTCCCAGGGAGGCTGAGCAGTGTGATCCCCCGATAGTTGGCACACACCCTCCGGTCCCCTTTTTTAAAAATGGGGACCACCACCCCGGTCTGCCAGTCCAAGGGTACTGTTCCTGACGTTCATGCAATACTGCAGAGGCGCGTCAGCCATGACAGCCCCACAATATCCACAGCCTTAAGCATCTCCAGATGAATCTCATCCAACCCCGGTGCCTTGCCACTGAAGAGCTTGCCAACTACCTCAGTGACCTCCACCAGAGTAATGGAGCTTGACATGCTAGAGGCCTCTAGCCCCGACTCCTGTGGGGGAGGCATGTCTCCCGGATTAAGGAGTTCTTCAAAGTGCTCCCTCCACCGACCGACAATATCCTCATTTGAAGTCAGCTTGGGCGCAGCCACCCCGACCACTCCTGAGTCACCTCCTTGAAGCCGACCGAAAGTCTTTTTCCATGATTTCGCCAAACACCTTCCATGCCCTGGACTTTGCTTCTGCCACCATTGCGGCTGTCACCTTTTTCGCCTGTTGGTACCACTCTGCTGAGTCGGGAGTCCTTCGGGCCATCCAGTCCCTAAAGGCCTTTTTCTTCAGCTTGACGGCCTCCCTCACCAGTGGTGTCCACCAGGGGGTTCTTGGGTTACTGCCCCGACAGGCACCCATAAGCTTTTGGCCACAGCCATGCCTAGCAGCTTTCACAATGGAGATTTTGATCAGGGTCCATTCAGACTCCATGTCCCCTACCTCCCCCGGGACATGAAAAAAGCTCTCCCGGAGGCAGGAGTTGAAATCATTCGGGACGGGGGCCTCTGACAGTCATTCCCAGCACAACCTCACTATTTACTTGGGCCTACCGGGTCTGACTATCAGTTTTCCTTGCCATCTCATCCCACTCACCACCAGATGGTGATCAGCTGACAGCTCAGTATCTCTCTTTACCCGAGAGTCCAGAACATACGGTCCCAAGTCAGATGAAACGACAACAAAGTCGATCATTGAACTCTGACCTAAGGAGCTCTGGTACCATGTACACTTATGAACATCCATCCATCCATCCTCTAAGCCGCTTCTCCGTCAGGGTCGCGGGGGGGTGCTGGAGCCTATCCCAGCAGTCTTCGGGCGGAAGGCAGGATACACCCTGGACAGGTCGCCAGTCCATCGCAGGGCAGACAGACAGACACAGACAGTCCCTCACACACAGGGGCAATTTAGCATGTCCAATTGGAGGAACTGGTGGGAGGAAACCGGAGAACCCGGAGGAAACCCACGCAGACACGGGGAGAACATGCAAACTCCACACAGAGAGGACCCTGGTCGCCCGGCCGGGGAATTGAACCCAGGCCCTCCTTGCTGTGAGGCGACGGCGCTACCCACCACACCACCGTGCCGCCCTAAAAACTTGGTGTTTGTTATGGACAATCCATGCCTGGCACAGAAGTCCAATAACAATTCACCATTTGGGTTTAGATCGGGTAGGCCATTCTTCCCAATCACGCCTCTCCTTTGGTTCCAGAGCAGACACTGTGGGTGGGGGTGAGCCAAACTATATCTTGTTGGTACCTCTCAAACTCCCGCACAAGCTCCGGCTCCTTCCCCCTGTGAGGTTACATTCCATGTGCCAAGAGCCAGTTTCTGCCGCAAGGGCCTAGGCTGCCAAGGGCCCCCCTGCAATCTCCCACTGCCTGTGCAGCACTGCACCACTCCCCCATGCTGGACCTTGCGGGTGGTGGGCCCACATGGTCCCCCCACGCTGCCTCTTCGGGCTGAGCCCAGCCGGGTTACGTGGGCTGCCCAGCCACCAGGTGCTGGCCGGGGGACACTACCCCCAAGCCTGGCTCCAGGGGTAGGTCCTGGTGACCCTATCTCGGGCAGGGTACACAATGTTCTGTGCCCATTTTTCATGGTGGGTTTTTTGAGAAAAGTTAATATTTGAGTAAACAAAATGTATAGAATATTAATGATTATATATATATATATATATATATATATATATATATATATGTATGTATGTATGTATGTATGTATGTATATATAATGGTTTGACCTATCAGTGCTTCATTAAACTGTGTGCTCATGATGTAATTGATGATATTAACAAGTCTGTGGTTGCTGTGAAGGTGTCAAGGAAAAATATGGACCCAAGAAATTCTTGTTACTTTTCATTGTTTTTATGTTTATTTGAATTATGAACATGATTTTATTCTAATGTATATTGTGATAAACTCACTGGTGAGGTAAATTGTTTCAAAAATTGCTTAGATGCCTAAAACTTTCGCACAGTACTGTAGTAGTAAATAAAAGGTCTTTAATGGTGGAGTTAATATATAAAATGTTAATTGACCCTTTAACCCTGAAGGTTGGTATGCAGACTGCTGGTCACCATAGCAATGCAGGCAACAATCTTGCCTAGCTAGTGAAACAGCAAAGAGAAAGATTTAAGATGAACATCGAGACGAGTGGACCGTGCATTTATAATCACTCCAGTTGGTTTACTGTTATGTTTAATCTGCAATGAGAAACTGTAAAACAATAGAAAGTCACAAGGCTGAAAGTCACGCCAGCTTCATTACATTCTGGTGCCATTTAAGGTGGAGCAGGAAAATTTAAGCAAGAATTTAGTTAATGAGAAGCTGCCTTCAGCTTTGTTAAAAGTCAAACTTTGAGAGACATTTTACAAGAAACTATTCCACTTTTGTGGAAAATGTTCCTGCTGGAGATGTGAGAAAAGCTGCTATAGCTGAGCTAAAGCTTAATGCAGAGCAAAGGAAGTTTGCACTTTTGTTTTATTTTTTAGCCTATGGTAGTACATTAACAGATACTGAGATATACTCACAGCCAAGAATGTAAAAATAGACATAAAATGATGTGGTTTAATTATTTTTGAAAGGGCAAAATAGCTCTTCTTAACATTTGAATTGCTTACCCTTGACCTATGCTCTGGCCCAGAGCTTCAAGACCACCACCACTGTGCAATGCTAGGGCATTCGACTGCTTGAGGCCTGAATGACTTCCACTTTGACACCCTCAACTCTATCATCTCCAAGTGCTTCTAAAGATTAAAGACCCACACCAATTTGCCTAACAACACAACAGATCAACAGCGCTCTTCTATACTCCCTGTTCACCCATGAACGTATTCCTGGAAGCATGGTGTGGGGACAACAACCTGGCGCTCAACACCCAGAAACCAAAGAGATCATAGTGGACTACAGGAAGGGTAGGAGCCAGGCACACTCCCCCATCTGAGGTAGAGCACCCATCTGGCTTCAAGTTCATTGTTGTCCACATCTCAGATGATCTCACCTGGTCGCTAAACATCATGGTCAAAAGGCGCAGTGTTTTTACTTCCTAATGGGCGGCAAAACAACCTATGTCCCGGCATACTCATGGACTTTTACCACTGTTCCACTCACAAATTGCATCATAGTGCGGTACAGCAAATGCTCCGCATCTGATTATCCTTCATTGAGAATATTTGCCATAAGTGCTACCTGGGCAAGGTGAGGAACACCATCAAGAACGTTTTCCATCCTTACCATGAACTTTTTACCCTCCTCCTGTCTGAGAGGCATTACAGGAGCCTCCACTGCTGCACCAGTAGGCTCAGCTAGAGCCTTCTCCCTGAGGCTATGACCCTGCTGAACTCCACACTGCCACTTTTCATACTTTGGGTATGAAAATACTTTTCATATTTGTAGAGTCTATTACTGCACTATTCATATCTGCACAGACAGTTACTGTGCATGTTTTTAATCTGCATGCTTATCATTCTACATGTGCTGCTCTTGCAGTACATACAACCTGCATTTCATCACTGTCCAAAGAAAAACAAGTATCTCCCCAAAACTTTACTTTTAATGTAAGCTAATGTAAAACGATTTTGGAGCTTTTCTATTGGCTCATTCATCATAAAATGTTTTAGACAATGTAAAGAAGAACTGCCACGTTCAAATGATGTAGAAAGATAAAAATCGATGAAATTGGAAATACATGTTTTTCTTCAGACAGCAACTAATGGTACTCTTTCCTCTCACTCTGTATACATGTATATTATATTTACACTCATGACATCTATATTTTTTTACTGCTCCACTCACTTTAATTGTATTTATTGTAACCACAGCATTGCTTACCCTGGATACTTTCCTGCACTTTATATGTAAATAATACTGTATTTTGCACTTCTGGTTAGACGCTAACTGCATTTCATTTGCTCTGCACCTGTACTCCCCACAATAGCCATGTTTATACGCAGCCTGGTCATTTGTTAATAATCCGACTAATAGCTCAAACAAAATTAGAACAAATTGGAACAGACTAGTCCGATTAAGGCCATTTGGAATACAATGTCTATCCTGTTGAACGGGGAGGGTAATCCTGTAAATAGTCTGTTAAAAACAAGAATAATAGTGGTGTAAATGCCTGTATCTGATTACATTCCCAACCAGAACGTGTAAGAACGTTCTGCGCATGTGCGTCATGTTCTAGCGCAAGTTTAGAATGTTTAATATGGTGGGAGCAGAAACGGGTCTACAGAGGAGATGAAGTTTATGCTTTGAGCTTTATAATATGGTGATGGGATGGGTGTCCAGCTTATGAGTAGTTTTCCTGAGTCTGACTTCATTTTAAAGTAATTAAAAACACAATCGCTGCTCACTGCTGCTCGTCTCACTGTGACTGGACTCACGTCATGCTCGCTGTCAAGGTAACATCTACACTAAGTGGTACTCTACACATGCATGTCATTTTGGACTGGATTACTTGTACTGTGCATGTAAATGGAGATTTTAATTAGAGTGCTAAGTAGAGTGAGCATATAAACACCTCAGTCTTAATCTACAATCAGAATATGTTCAATTCGGATTGGCAAAAATCTTTGCATGTAAACACAGCCCATTTCATGTAATAATTTTCTGTGATGGAGCTTTTAGAGGTGGATATCTGGTTCCTATCACCACCACTGTGAACATTTCTGACTTAGTACGTATCTCTAGAACAGAGCTTTCGCACAAAGCCACTCTGAATGACTGTTTACCATTTAACTGATAAAAAAAATTGTTCCACAGTAATCAGAAAAAATACTTTTTCTCTGATGTGTAGCTGCCTACCAGTGCAATATTCACTTAAAAGACAGAATGCAAAATGCAAATAAAATCCAAAGACTGCATGAATGCTGAAGTCTTACAAATGCAAAGAAAAAAAAACAATTCATTATACATACCAATTTCATGGCTGCTATCACTGAGCCCTACATTATTTATGTTTTTTTGTTGTTATTCTAAGGTTATATAGTATTTTTACAAAACATGGACTGTCCAAATAATTACACTGAAACACATTCGGCTTCCTTGACTTTTTCACAGTAGCAAAAATGGATCAGCACAGGCTTCAACCGACATGTACATGAAAAATTCAGCCCAGAATTTCCACATCTGTGCATTTCTAGTGAGCATCTGAAGCCAGGCTAGAAGCCTGTGCCCTCTTACTGCTATCTGATACAGACTACTTTCATTTAAAATCATATTATGGTTTGCAGCAATAAAAGCTGACCACCCACTACTGCGGGGTAGTTTATTTAAAGCCGGGTCAGTATCAGATAATTAAACAGTTATAGAATAGCATGAGAAACTTACGAGGGGCAGTAGACCTGCTTGCCTTTCTTCTTGCCCTTCTTGGCTGACTTCTCTTTGGCAGATCCTCCCCCCATCCACAGACAGAGAACACAGAGCAGCAGCAACAGTTTCAGAAACTTCATCTTCTGGCAGCTCACTCTGACAGCCTGAAGGGAAGAAGAAAAAATGAGATTAGTGAAGAATCGCATGATTGTTAACCTGAAAAACTCACTTCCATTCAAAATATTGCAGATACTGAACAAATATTAGTGTCTTATATATAAAGTCAATTGAGAAATGGTACAATTTTACCAGCTGTCCCCATCAAAGGACTACAAAAGGACATATAGACCTGTAGGACCTTTGGGAGCATTTTAGGCTATTCTGAGACCAATCTACAGCTGCAAGCAATCAATCTTTCTTAACATATAATGGTTAATCCATTCGGATTCTTTGGTTGTTGCTTCTATAACTGATTAAAATATGTCCCCAGAGTAGCTGATGAGCCTTAATTTCCATGTTGGTCAGTGTTTCTTATCACTGTGTTTCTTATCACTGTATAAAAGAAGCTCCATCTGCCTTTATTCTTGAATGCACTGTTTCTGAACTGCATACAGAACGCAACTCACATCACTATGGAAACAATTATTATTGATCTGTTTCAACAAAGCATTGATATAAATATACAGAGAACACACTTCTGCACTTTTTAATACACAATTACTGCTTATTTGCTGGATTTAACATATAACATAAAACTACACACACACACACACACTTTATATATATATAAAGTGTGTGTAGAACATAAATAAAAACAGAATATGATGATTTGCAAATCCTTTTCAACCTATATTCAATTGAATACACTACAAAGACAAGATATTTAATGTTCAAATGGATAAACTTTATTGTTTTTTGCAAATATTCACTCATTTTGAATTTGATGCCTGCAACACGTTCCAAAGAAGTTGGGACAGGGGCATGTTTACCACTGTGTTACATCACCTTTCCTTTTAACAACACTCAGTAAGCGTTTGGGAACTGAAGACACTAATTGTTGAAGCTTTGTAGGTGGAATTCTTTCCCATTCTTGCTTGAAGTACAACTTCAGTTGTTCAACAGTCCAGGGTCTCCGTTGTCGTATTTTGTGCTTCATAACGCACCACACATTTTCAATGGGAGACAGGTCTGGACTGCAGGCTAGTACTTGCACTCCTTTACTACGAAGCCACGCTTTTGTAACATGTGCAGAATGTGGCTTGGCATTGTCTTGCTGAAATAAGCAGGGACATCCCTGAAAAAGACGTTGCTTGGATGGCAGCATGAGTTGCTCCAAAACCTGTATGTACCTTTCAGCATTAATGGTGCCTTCACAGATGTGCAAGTTACCCATGCCTTGGGCACTGACACACCCCCATACCATCAGAGATGCTGGCTTTTGAAGTTTGCGCCGGCAGCGTTTCTGGGTGTTGTTGATATGTGGCTTTCGCTTTGCATGGCAGAGTTTTAACTTGCACTTGTAGATGGAGCGACAAACTGTGTTCAGTGACGATGGTTTTCTGAAGTGTTCCTGAGCCCATGTGGTAATATCCGTTACAGAATGATGTCGGTTTTTAATGCAGTGCTGCCTGAGGGATCGAAGGTCACGGGCATTCAATGTTGGTTTTCTGCCTTGCTGCTTACTTGCAGAGATTTCTCCAGATTCTCTGAATCTTTTGATGATATTATGGACTGTAGATGATGAAATCCCTAAATTCCTTGCAACTGCATGTTGAGAAACATACTTAAAACTGTTGGACTATTTGCTCACGCAGTTGTTCACATCCTTGCTTGTGAATGACTGAGCCTTTCAGGGATGCTCCCTTTATACCCAATCATGACACTCACCTGTTTCCAATTAACCTGTTCACCTGTGGAATGTTCCAAACAGGTGTTTTTTGGAGCGTTCCTCAACTTTCCCAGTCTTCTTTTGCCCCTCTCCCAACTTCTTTGGAATGTGTTGCAGGCATCAAATTCAAAATGAGTGAATATTTGCAAAAAACAATAAAGTTTATCCGTTTGAACATTAAATATCTTGTCTTTGTAGTGTATTCAATTGAATATAGGTCGAAACGGATTTGCAAATCATTGTATTCTGTTATACGGTTGGGAGCACACATTATGTTGCAGTGCAAGCTGGGCTCTGTAGTACAGGTCATAATGGACTGGGCTAATATTAAAAGAAAATTAAAATAATTTTGCTGGCTGAATAGGATTGTGCCATGGGCCTGACTTGGCCTGCTGGCCTTGTGTTTGGCACATGGGCTGTAGAGCATGTGTTAACTTATTTACTCCTAGAAAATCAACAAAACATTTAACCAGGGTAAACACCTTTGTACACAACTGTATCAGAATAAACACAACCGCAGCATTAATAATCATTGTTATTAAGAATATTAGATTAAATATTAGAAGAATATTAGATTAAACAACAAAAAAATCCACTTTCTAAAATTTGTGAAAATAAAAACCTCAGCTTTCATACATTTTTACATACACGTATAGGCCCAGTCCCATTCACCCCTTGCCCTTACCACTTAGCCCTTACCCCTTCTTTTTGCGCATCCATGCCTAGGGGTAGGGTGTCCCGATTTTTGTTGAGATAGAAGAGTAGGCTGAAGTGTTAGGACTAGGGTTAGGGTTAGGGTTAGGGTTAACCTCTAAACTGAGGTTTTTGGAGACACACTACAAAGAGAGTGTTATGAGGTAAAAAAGAAAAAATGGCAAGATGGCTTCGCAAGTGACCAAAGAAACCCACAAATATGAGTATGTTGTCTTGTTAAAAATTAGGATAACCATTTTATTATCTTGGTTTAATGTCATTTTAATGCAGTGTGGTCCTTTTCTTTATAACAAGTGTAAAAAAATGTCTAATATAATGCTGATGTCTCAGCAGCTAGATAGATAAATGTCCCATTTCACCTTAAATAATGCAGCAGTTACATTCCGGCACCTTAGGTGTCAGAATGGCTGCACCAGCTGGCAATTAGCAGACTTCAGCTTCATATCACCAACAATTGGGGGTGGGCGATAATAAATAATTGCACCCCCTCTTTGAAGGCATATGATGCCCTAAATGTAACTAAAGCCCTGCAGTGAGGTTGCTGAACTTTACCCTCCTCTGCCATCACTGCAGACTGGCAGGGTCACCTACAGAGCACCTCTAGTAGCTGTTAATGTAGTAATGATCTTTTTATATATGAGGGTCCCGTTTTGTAGGGAAGATCTAGCTCAGTTCCAAGGGCCAACGTGACACTCGAAAACAAGGAGTAGGGATAAAAATAAGAAATGGGATGAGGCCATAGACTATTTACTGTTACTTATACAAAAGATACACACGTTTGTCACAGAGCTAAAAACAACAGCAGCTGAAGCAATGCTGAAATCTGAACTGCTGTCCGTACTGAATAACTCCAGTTTAAGGTGTGCGTTATGATTTTTGGCAGGCAGTTAGTTGCTAATTGGTGGGGTATATGTATACAAGAAGCATATACTGGGGTAAGAACGGAAAATGTATAAATGAGATTTTTCATAGAATTATAGCTTTAAAATGCCCATCTGGTATTCATGATAAAAAGTGGAAAATGGTGCAGAAATGAATTGCTGTTTTTGGTACAATAAAAATTTTTTTGTAAATGTTTGCATAATTAAATGGTTAAGATATAAATATATACAGTAATTCAGAGTAGATTGATGTTCTAGACAAACTTACCAATTCAGAATTGTTCACAGTAGTGGTGATAGCAATCAGATGTCCACCTCTATAAGCTCCACCCCAGAAAGGTATTAAATGAAATGGTTATGAATACACTGCCAGATGTCTCTTATCTAAAGTCTTTTGAGAAGACTTTAAAATGTAAAATAATTTTTAATGTTCATGGCCAAGATAGTCCCCAAAGAAAGCTTATTTTTTCATAATGTTTAAGATTTTACCAATACTTTACACTAGAACGTTTGATATAAACACTCAGAAGACACGTGTAGGTTCACTGGTGGTTTTGGATAGTAAATAAAATGGCTACATTTGTGTTGTAGTCATGGCGACACCTGGCGCTTATCACCACCACTGTAAAGAAATCAGAACCATTTCACAACAAACCACTCTGAATCACTTTGTTTACATCTCAAACACTGAAATATACAGAAACTTTGAATAATGGGTGGAATTCAGGTCTGTGCCATAGCTGAGAGTTTGCCAACAGAGAACTAGGTAATCAAATATATTTTATAATTAGAATTTCATCAAAATAATAATAATAATAATAATAATAATAATAAAAAGAAGAAGAAGAAGAAGAAGAAAAAAAATAGTGACTTTATTATTGTTTTCTACAACATTCCCAGCCTCTCTCCTTTCTGAGGACATTCAGGAGCTTTCCGCTGGAAGTCTGACTGGCTCTGTTGTGTCTTACAAATGGCTGCCCAAACACTGTGGGTGGTCTCACTGTGCCTAACTGTATTGCAGAGGGTTTCCCTTAAATCCTCCTCAGAGATACAGCCGAAATGCTATAGACAGTGCATGTAATGCAATAGGACACAGCTGAGTGAAGGGATGAATCACTGCGATGATAAAACTTCCTTTAAGCATTTTACACGTAATAAAGATCAGCCAACATGCACCATTCTAGAGCTTGTTGGACACACATCACCCATGATGCAGACACTAGTGTTGCAGTTTTACTGAGGCCACAAGAAAAAAATGCTTAGTTTCCATCAATCCTGCAATGTTATACTTACAATTTAAGCAATAAAACAGAAAACATGACATCTTGCATGTACAGTACAGTGCTGTATAAAGGTATTTGTGTCTTCTATTTTTTCATATTTGTCACATTTGAATGTTTCAGACCATCAAACTTCTTTCAATATCAGACAGAGATAACCCATCTAAACAAAAAATGCTGTTTTTAAATGATCATTTCATTTAATGAATAAAAAATGCTGTTCAGCTCAACCAGGTTCTATGTGCAAAGGTAATTGCCCCCTTAGCTACTATATCAACCAGTCCACCAAATTCAATTGACTACTGGATTTTATTTCACCAGCCATGCTTACTGCCAGACCTTTTGAATCTAAACATCACTTCACCAGAACCTGTCTGACAATGTGAAGCAGCACATGATGCCACATTCTAAAGATATTCAAATACAGATTCAAAACAAAGGCATTGGAATCTACTAGTCTGCAAAGGGCTCCAAGCCATTGTTGAAGCTCTAGGACTCCAGTGAACCAGAGTAAGAGTCATTATTCACAAACAAAGGATACTTGGAACCGTGGGGAATATTCCCAACAGTGGTAAAATTTCAAAAATCCCAAGTACCAACATTTCACCAAAAGGCTCATCTTGCATTTGCCAGAACACATCTAGATGACCCCCAAGACTTTTGTGATAATATTCTGTGGAATGATGAGCCAAAGATGGAAATTTCTGCAAAACATGAGTTCTGTTACATCAAGCGTAAAGCTAACACAGCATCCCACCATAAGAACATTCTATCAGCAGTGAAGCCTGGTGGTGGTAGTGTGATGGTCTGGGGCTGCTTTGCTTCTGCAGGACCTGGACAGCTCATAATTGATGGAACCTTGAATTCTGCCCTCTATCAGAAGGAGAATGTCCACCCATCAGTTTATGACCTAAAGCTCAAGCACAGTTGGGTTATGCAGCAAGACAATGATCCCAAGCACACAAGCAAATCCACCTCTGAATGGCTCCAAAGAAACACTATTAAGGTTTTGGAGTGGTCGAGGTCAAAGTCCTGACTTGAATCCCATTGAGGTCCTTAAATTAAATGAACAATTCTGTCTAGTGGACTGAGCCAGAATTCTTCCACAGTAAAGTAAAAGACTCATTGCAGGTTACTGCAAACATCTGATTGCAGCTGTTTCTGCCAAGCGTGGCACAACCAGTTATTATGTTTTGGGGGCTGTTATTTTTTCACATGGGTGAAAATAGTTTTTTTATTTTTTTTATCTGCAATAAATGGAGTGATCATTTAAAATCTGCATTTGTGTTCACTTCTATTGTCTTTATCTTATATTCAAATTAGTTGGATGATCTGAAACATTCAAATGTGACAATTAGCAAAAACAGAAGCACTCAGGGAAGGGCAAATATGTGTTCACAGCATGCTACACATACACCACCTGAGACACCTTTGCCTTCTTTTGAGATTTGCATTTTTTTCTCTGACACTTTTTGACTAAAGGGAAAATCCACCTCTTTTTCAAAATTTCTGCATAATCAAACTGTTAAGATGTAGACTAAGTCATTCACAGTGGTTTGGTGTGAAGTGCTTATCTTACTTATGTTACTCTCTAAAACCAACACAAATATGTACGAAATACAATAATAATGTAATAATAAAATAATACAACAATAATAATAAATACTTTTAGTCGGTGTGGATTGGCCATGTGGACGTTCTGGAAAACCATCCAATGCCCATCAGCCTGGCTCCCCGGTTCATCGAACTTAAGAGTCAGATAGTATGAGGGCGCTAATGCAAGCACCCATTTGCCAAGCATAAAAACCCCACTGAAGCCAAATGATTAGGAAAGTGCTTTGTTAGTTGTCTTTGTTTCAGAGGTCATGGTATATAGAAAATACAAGAGAAAGGTGGGTGGGAAAAGTCGAATGAAAGGAAGAAAGCAAAGTCACTGGAGACGGATGCTCCAGTAGCAGTAACGGAATCAGCAAATCAACGAAAATCAACAAACAAGCATGTTGAGGGCCAAGTGGCGGAGGGACAGACAGCAGAGGGACTTTCATATGGGCAAGAGGTTATGGTAAGTATCCAGGCAGGGAAACAATCACATTTATTTAGGTTGCTGTTGCCCCCTTTCTCACAACAGCTAGCGTTTATCAACAAGATCTGCAGAAACATACTCAACATACTGAACACAAAGGGCAATGTGTTTTTGTACAAATGCACAAACCTGCTGTGCATTCTTACGTTACTGTGGTGGGTAAAACACTCAATAATCAAGGGGGAGACCGAAGACAAATAAGGAGTGTTACGCAGCGTTCACGTTTGCGTGGAAAAAACACAAACACGTCAACACAGCATAGCAAATTTCATCGTAAGATATTTTAACAACTTTGTTTGCGTAGCCTGGCACATCTGTATTTGCATGCTTGCATTGAGAGTGTTTCTGGCCTCAGCCTACACTACCCATGTGACATCACTCCATGCAGCTCTTTTCAAGTATATCTGGTTTACTAAAATGAATGAAGACATGAGGAAAAATAATAACCAATTTTTGTAAAATGATAATTACATTAAAAAGAAATTTCATTTGGAAATAAATCAGTAAGGAGTTCATTATATAAAGAGCTGTTACAGACAATTCGAAAAATCTTGAGCTGATTGCGGCATTTGGGGCATTAAAGGTCAGGACAAACAGCCAAAAATGAAATCTCATAGATGTACGAGTAACAAAAAGCTTGTTAAGTCAGTGACTGTAACGTGATATAATAATATTTGACTTTTAACTATAATACGTTACATTTGTGCCGACGATTATTGTTCATCAAGTTTACATAATCGCCCAAGCTTTTTAATACTTGTAAAACAACAACAAAAAAGGGGCTCGTTTGTCCTAAAGGCATTAAGACATGAGAATCTAGGTGTCCCCAAACATTTGACAGCAAAGGTTAGGCTCCAGTATAACTTAAGATGTACAGTTGTACAAGTACGTTCCTGTTCGGGAAGGTCACTGTAAGCCCTCTGCGCATACATGTCACATCCACTCAGGCAAGAAAAACAAAGCCTCTGCTTCACGAAGGCCAGCAGATTTAGTTGTCCCAGCATCGCTGTCCAACAGAGCCCTGAGGGATAGCGTCTTGTGCTAGCAGAGACGGAGCAGCCAGGCAGATTAGCGTGAGGAATTCCCCTCTGAGGAGGTGTGCCAGAAGCTCTCCCTCGTCTAGACTCTCCCGGCCTCCACCTCTGGAGTCCTGAGCCTCCGCCAGCACATTGATCATCGCCTTAGCAGAAATGGGCCAATTTCTCCGCTGTCCCACATTCTCTCTCCAGCTGCTCTTACATCTTTCTCTGTGAATTCCCATTTCCCTGAATCAGCAACGTCAGCCAAAGGATGTCCCTAACACCCTCACATACACCTACGCTCTTTTTTTTTCCATTTTTTCTTTTTTTTGGCTGCTCGCCATTAATTAGCCCAAAGTTTGGCAGCTAAAACACAGCTGATTTGCGTTTTAATGTTTAGCTTCCATAACTGGACCCAGCAACCGTTTATAATTCCAGCTAACTGTGGAACATACGACTCTGCAAATGGACGGCAGGAATGCAGGTAACTAGAGTGGAAAACATGTCTCTAATAATACACAAGCAGATGAATCTAGGCCTTCTGCCACGCAACAGCCAGGAATGTGCACACGGAAACAAAGTATTAACACTCGAGCGACCTTGGAACTACATATGCATGGGGAAAGAAATAGCCGCTGGCCTGTTACATCTCTGGTAGCTGGCCAATGCTGAGAATCGCCATTAAAGATTATGGCCCCAGTGCTATTTCACTCCATTGTTATCAATGAACATATGTACCTAAAGCCAATATCATTCTTTAAAGGGTAATTCTTCAAAATGTCTGTGTAATTTAGCGGTTGTGACGTGGTTTGGTGTGAAATAGTTCCGATTTCTTTACAGTGGTGGTCTTTACAGGAGTCGCCATGACTACAACACAAATATAGCCATTTTATTTATTATCCAAAACCACCAGTGAACCTACACGTGTCTTCTGAGCTTTTATATCTAATATTTTAGTGGACAGATTATGGAAAAATATGTTTTCTTTGCGGACTGTTGTCCCTTGAATAAACTCTTAGCCATGAATATTACAAGATCTATAATAAAACAATGTCTCAGACATCAGGCCGCGTATTCATAAATATTTCATACAATAATGTTCTGTAAGGGGGCTTTTAGAGGTGGACGTCTGGTTATCCTATCACCACCACTATGAACAAGTCTGAGCATTTCACACCACTCTAAATGAACTTTATTTACACCTCAACCATTTAATTATGCAGAAACTTTGAATTCTCCTCTAATCTTACGTGTTTTAACCCAAAATCTTTAACCGCTTTATGGGCCTGTCAAAAGTGCCAGACTTATGTGCTGAAAATGTATCACCATAATTACCTAACATTTTATCTAAGCTTACAATATTATTGTGATTTTGCATTACAGGGCCCATATCAGAAAAATTTATACAGGAATTTTTTTTTCTATCTATTTTCTTTTTCTAAACAAAAGACTTTGATGCCGTATGCATTTTTTTTAATATGTTCACTCTCTGGCCCATATACAATAACACAAGCTACTTTGAATGAATTGGTTTTTGGGGAGTCACAAAACGGAACATGTTCACTTATATTGCTTCTCAAATGACACACATTATAGCCAATCAGAACAGGGTAATTTCCATACATCCCTCTTAAAAGCACAGCATCAAAAAAAGCCTGTTTAGTTCTAAACGATACAGACAAAATGTTTTATTTGTATTTTTTATGTATGTAGACCCTCATAAACGTCATCATTGGAACCCAGGAGGAAAATATATCAAATTATAAAAACACTATATGCAAGGGATGATACTTTTAGTGCTATATAGAACACTTTTCAAAAAGGTTCTAAAGAACCATATTCAACGCATTCTCCATTCATCTGACAAACCATTTCACCATGCAAAGAACCCTTTAAGCATGAAATGGCTCTATGTAGAACCCATGGTTATAAACAGAACCAATCCATTTACCAAAGAACCCATGAAGAAAAGCTGGAATGGGGAACAGTGTGAGAGCACCTCCCGTCCATTGTCAGCCACATCACACAGCAGCCTGCTAAACAGAGCTGTTTACCAATGAATGAATAAACAAACAAACAAACAAATAAATAAATAATTCACAACCTGTGGATGCTGTGAGCTTCGAGTTGGGTGAAGTTTGCTCAGCATAAGGAATCAGAGCAGATGGAGAAGAAGCAACATCCAGCAGCATCCTCCATGATGATGATGATGAGGAGGAGGAGGAGGAGGAAGAGGAAGGGGGGGGGCAGATGAAGGCAGAAACAAGCTGCCATTAGCATGTACACCATGACAGCACGTATGCTAGGCGTGCATCATGCTATTAACATGCATACAGCCCGTATAAACCACCGGCTGTGCGCTCTTACCATCATGGCGCGCGCGTCTCGCTGGTTTTCCGATGCAGTAGCGATGCAGAGCAGCAGTGCACGCGCGGGCGTTACGGTTTGACGACTGAGCGCATGCTGCTCACCGTCCAGCCGTTCTCCTCGCTCATTCCGCGCTGGCCAGCCCCATGCCACGGTCCGGTCCGGTTCGGTCCGGTCGGGCTCGGAACGGACTGCGGGGGTCGGTTCGGGGGTCGGGAGGAGGTTACTCTCGCCGCTATGTCTGCGCGTGCACGTAGCCTGCCTAAGATGGAGGATCAGCGTGTGTGTGCGTGCGCCCGTCATGCAACATGCGCAGTAGAGCAGCAGCGGCGGCGGCGGCGGCGGAAGCTCATGGATGATGTGGATCAGAGATGGAAGGCCAGCAGGCGGCTGCCACTGGCAGGACGCTCAGTTTTGGGTGGATATGCACTGGGGGAGGGGGGAGGGGAGGGGTGAGGGGGCAGGGTAATGGTTTAGCATGATAAATGAAATATATTAAGGCATAATTAGTGCATGATGCATGAGTAAATTAATGAGAAAGGTCATCCTCCAGCTCTGTGTGTGATATGACAACAACTACAAGCTATTGCTCACATAATAATAATAATAATAATAATAATAATGGCTCCATGATAGTGACAGTAATGCTGGTCAGTTTTATTCATGTCCAGGCTCTAAAGAGTGAGGAGCTGCTGAGCAAACTGGAACAGTATAACACAAGCGTGCCTGCCAACACATACTGGGTGCCTGCCAGTGATCTGCTGAGTGTGTGTGTGTGTGTGTGTGTGTGTGTGTTTGGGTACACACAGCTATAGGCAGTGTGTGAAATATGCCCTGGTGTTCCAGGGGTCCTGTTGTGGAAAAACCGGCCTGCTTCTATTTCACAAATAAAACTTCACCTAATACAAAAAAGAGAATAGAGTGGCAGAGAAAAGTAGAATCTGTTATTAAAAATTAGGGCTTCACAAATGAAGGCATTAACCTGAGTTGCCCAGAGCTGCAGCTAGAGAGAGTTCTGTAACAAGTTCATACCTCTTGCATAAATTTTGTGTCTTCAGTCAGCCTCGGCCTTCTGTGAAAAAAAAAACACCATTGTTTTTCTCCTAAAAGTGCCATGTCATCCTTCAGTTAATTTAAATTCATTAATATGCCATTACTTAAAATAATAATCATTAGCCTTTAAGCTGTGGCATTTCATTACACCAGGGATCGGCAACCTAATTGTTAAGGAGAGTCATTTTGTCTTGTCAACAAAAATCAAACCACCTCAGGAGCCACAACATTGTATGTCCATTTTGCCACCTTGGCTGTAATTCCGTCTCATTATGTGCTAATGCAGACTTAACGTTAGATCAGCTGTAGCTGCTTTTCTCACATCTCTGGCAGGAAACTTGTCCTCAAAACCAGAACAGTTTCTTGTAAAATATCTCTCAATCATTTTTTAGGCTGAGAATGAGAATCTGACTTCAGCTTCATGACTTTTTAGTAAAAGTTTCTCAGTTTTTTTTAGTGACAGTTGCAGATTAAATCTTTCAGGAAACCAGCTGGAGTGATTATAAATATAAAAGTCCTTTTATCTCCAAATTATCAATGTTCATCTTAAATCTCTCTCTTTGTCGTTTCGTTAGCTACTAGCTAGGCAAGACTATTGTCTGTGCTGCTATGGTGACCATGCCAACCTTCAGGGTTAAAGGGTGAATTAGCAGTTATACATTAACTCCAGTATTTAGACCATTCAGTGTTAAATCTGTTTTAGTTTTAGTCATAGTCAGAGTCACACAGGTACATACACTGAGCTGCTCAGAGCAAGCCATAAAGAACAATATATTTAGTTATGATTAAAATGATTTGCATTATATCTTGAAAAACTGTTTTCTTTAAAAAAATCTTTTACATTATCAAAAAGTCTCCATCAGTCCGAGCTATTCCAGTGTTTGCTGGCTGCTAACTCACTCACCACAGCAGTGCTGATGCTTCAATGGCACCAAAATGTTTGGGTTAACAGTTCTTCTGGAAATGCTACTTTCTAGTTTGTAATACGCTCTTCCTCACATTAATTGGGATCTTGCTCATCTCTCATTAACCTATGAAGGACCAACTGACTCACTCTGCTACAGCACCATGCTGAGGCAGAGCAGTGCTGCAGCTCTAGTTAAGAATACTAAAGGTTGTGAGTGAGGCAGCTAAATAATGAGCTTCACTGCATGTGTACTTGGGTGTCTGTTTTACACTAATGGAAAGCATAACGTCATAGTTTGTATATTTAAAATTAGAATTTACATTTTGGGACATTCAGATGGACCAAGAGGTTCATTAGAGGGTCCTGGAGCCCCTGCATTTTGCATCTTCGCTATAGGCTTAGGGCCATTCATTGACCTCTGATGAGGTCACACATGTCTCAGGTCTTAGGTGAAGTCAGAGATTCCTATAGACATCATGGAGCCTTGCTAACGTCACAGATTTCTAGTGATGTCAAAGATTCTAGGTGAAGGCACAGATTCCTTGTGATGTCACAAATTCTAAGTGAATTTCTGATTGTTGGTCACAGATTCTAAGCAAGGTAACATTCAACAGGTCACTGACGTCAACTCCTTAAAATCTCAGGCTCATTACTTACTAAGGCATATTATTCAGTAACTACAGAGACGTCAGTGCAAACGTGGTGAGCTATTCTTAGCTTATGGAAGTGTGTAATAAAACTTTGGGCCCACTGGACATTTAAGGGGTCAAAGGGGAACTCTACTGATTTTCTGTATTTCTTCATAATCAAATGGTTAAGTGGAAATAAAGTCATTCAGAGTGGTTTTGTGTGAAATGCTCTGTTCTAGAGAAACTTACAGAGTCAGAATTGCTCAAAGTGGTGGTGATAGGAACCAGACACCCACCTCTAAAAGCTCTCTCACAGAAAGTAATTACAATACATTTTTTGGATAATTTTGGTCTGAAACATATATATATTATTCCCAATGGAGGGATACATGCTTTTTTTTTAGATTTATCATTATTTTACTATCATCATCATTCCATATATAAACACGTAGCTTCACTGGTAAATAAAATGTCTATATTTGTGTTGTAGTCAAGGCAACCCCTGGCTTCTTTCATATCACCACTGTAAAGAAATCTGAACCATTTCACACCAAACCACTCTGATATCACTCAGTTTACGTTTTAACATTTAATTTATGAGGCAATTTTGAAATATTGCGGGATTCCCCTTTTTGTGAAGACACATATTCAAAGTGAAGTCACAGATTCTACGCAAGGTCACAGATTTAAGGTCACATATGCTAAATGACTTCACAGATTCTTGCTGAAGTCACATATTCCAAGCAATAAGGTCACAGATTCAACCGAGGTCAGCACAGAGGGCAGAGAATGAAAAGCCAAATGGTGTTCTTTTGTATTAGCTCTTTCAGGGGGGCTCACTCTGCGCTGTTTGCATTACATGTGAATGAGAACACAGACATTCACAAACCTCCTCAGAGCATTGTGGAACTTAGCTCCAAAGGCCCGAGGCTCTGTTCGCATGTGTCACTCTATATGTTTTCCTCAAGTTCTGGCAGAAACTTGGACGCCGGAGGCCTCGGCTTATGCTCGTCTTCGCAGGGGTCCGATCGTTTCAATAACACACTTATATAAACTGAATTACCAAATCAGTCCAAATGAATTAATATATAGCCCGAGTGCTGTAACGTTATAATCAAGCATTAAACGGCGGGGAACAAAAACGGCCTTGTTTTTAGAAAACGTTCAGCGTTTGGCGAGGAGCCACCTAGCTGATGGACAACGCAGCACCAATCCAAAAAGATGTCAGTGCACTCCAGCGCACAGAACATACTATTATATCTGGCATGCAGGCTCTGCTCTGCTATCAGTCTCCACACACCCCTGTGTTGACACATACCTCCTATATAAGGAAAATAAGATCAGCGAAGGTAGGACTTTGCTCTTTTGAGAAAGTACTCTTTCCTTTCACCCTGAGGTGGTGCGCGGCACACCATAGGTGACTGACGAGTGTTCCAGTCGGGGCCAGATAAGGATCCTCTGGCATCCATAGGCATTGGATTTATAGTGACCCATCTCCAGGAAATCTGTATATGTGCATCTCACTAACACACACACCACTAATACATTAACCTTTCAGCTAAGGCCTTGTCAAAATCGCAGCGGAGTGCCAGTGAGATCATTGATCTACACAATGCTCATCGAATAAGATGCCAAAACTGATCATTCAAATTAGCGCTTTACACAAAGATGCCAGAGTCTAACAGATTAAAGACACACATAAGGATGCTTGTTACTGCTTAGTTACAGCTGGTTTATTAAACAGATACTGACAAACCTGTGTGAAGAGTTTTTTTAAGAGAATGTTTAAATAATTTCAATCATTTATTTTTTCTTTTTTTATTTGGGCAGAAAAACGAATATTAAGGCTTAAATAACCAAAGACAAAAAAGTGGAAAATACGGCAAAAATTTTACATCACAACATCTTTGATGACACATGATATGAGTCATAAAGTAAGGGTTGTGAACAAGAAAGACTGGACACAATGTACCAACACACCACTGTCAGCCTCACAGCAGACAGGGCCTGGGTGCGACTCCCCAGCCAGGTGCCCAGAGTCCTTTCGGTGAGGAGTTTGTATGTTCTCTTTTTGATGTATATATGCATACATCTATAATGTGATGGAATTCTCATACCCAGAAGTCTGTGACTTTAAAGTGTTCATGGCTGTGAAATTCATTAAGATGAATGCACTTAGCGTGACTGAGCCTTAAATGGGCCCATATCATAGAAAACTGAATTCTCCTTGATTTCCTGAAATAAAGATTTTGATGTAGTATGAAAAGGATGGCATGCCCACTCCAGGTAAGGGGACAGGACCTGCCCCAGGTGGAGGAGTTCTCGGGGTCTTGTTCACAAGTGATGGGAAGAGGGATCGGTGGGGGTGTACCAGGTGGGGGTGTACCAGGCACGGCCTACCGGGGTAAGACCCGGGGGTCGTCCTAGGACCCACTGGAGGGATTACATCTCCAAGTTGGCCTGGGAGCGGCTTGGGGTCCCTGGGAATGATCTGGAGGAAGTTGCGGGGGACAGGGTCATCTGGGATTCTCTGCTCTCCCAACTGCTACCGTGACCCTATCTGGATTAAGTGGTTAATGATGACGATGATGATGATGATGTAGTATGAGATCATTGCTAACATTTTCACTATTCACTTCACAATCCATACAGGCCATATATAGAAACTAAGCTGCAAAAAGAGCCTGTGATGTCATAAAAACACATTTACGTATATTCACCTCCTCCTTGCCGCAGTTAAACCCTACCCATTCACGCTGAAGGTTCAAGGAGCATTTCATTCATTTCTTTTTTTTTCTTTTTATGGAAAATTTTTGAATGAGGGCAGTCAATCAGAACAGAGCTCATTTACATATATCAATCTTAAAGGCCCAGTAACCAAAAAGGCCTGTTTCCAATAAATTATGGTTTATAAATCCACACAAAGATCCCAAGTTGACCTCAGGGGACAAAAGCTAATATTTAAAATGTAGGTTATGGGGCCTTTAATGGCTTATGACTGCATGCTGTTACATTACACTGGATGTTATTGTTTATAGGCTGTCTGTAACGTCTAAGTAAGTCTGCTTAATGACACACAGTCATGTTAAATGCAGAAGAACTGATGATACTCATTATATACTGAGAAAAGCACATTGTAACATAATTCATTATGATAACAATGACATAACACCATATCATAATACCACAGATACACATAGCTTTTTCTAACAGAAAAAAGATGTGTGAAGAGAAGCGCTGTTCTAGGCAGTAAGAAAGCCTGGCAGGTCTGAGCCACTAAAAGCAGATCAGAAAGCATTTAGAGAGAGCTGCAATTGATTAGTAGTCTATTAATAAAGCCAAGCGGTAATGTCCATGTCTGATTTAGTATAAAAGTGCTTGTCATGGTAATTCACTGCTTAGTGCTGCTCCTGCCAAGAGAGCCTTGTTTAAAGCGTCACTTATCCCACATGCTCTCCTTCCATTTTACAGGCTTTATAGGCTGCCTCACAAGATAAAAGATCTCACATCCAGAGCTTCCTAATAACTCTTCTCCCAAACGAATGGAACTATATGCATTTTCCTTTTTGTTTAAACTTGTAAAGAGAGAACTCGATAACTCATGATCGAACCTAAGGCATGACTAAACCTTCTGAACATGTGGTCAACAAAATGATGAGCTGTGTTTAGTTTTAAAAGGATGCTGCAGCCAATATATCTTCACATCTTCAAGGTGGAAGGAACTTTTGAAAAAGCACTTCGGGGTGAATATTTGAAGGTGAACTGTTTGAATTATTTATGTATACACTTATTTTTATAGCTGGCTGATGCAAGTAGCTAACACTGTTGCTATGCTAAATTATCAATGGTTGTCTAGCGATTTTGCACAGTGCATTCTGGGTATTGTAGTGAGAGAGCACTAATGGATGAAATGCTAAAAAAGGAATACAAAATTGTGAATTCTCTCAAATTGGTGAGGCTGAGGGAAGTTAAGCTCAACTACATCAAAGAATATTATAAAGAACATTAAATGCTAGGGGTGGGAATCCCTTGGCACCTCACGATTCGATTCGATTCTGATTCAGGCTGCGATGCGATTATAAAACAATTATTGATGCATCTTTTTTTCTATACAGGATCTCTTTTTTCTACTGCGTGATGACTTGGTGCTTTTAAAGCAAAGTATTTGTAATGATCCATAATGAATTTACTTCCAATATGTTTTATTAATAAAACAAATGGAAGTGATGTGGCAAGTGAACTCTCAATCACTGTTTTTGTTTGGAACACATTAGACGCTGCTGCCACTCATCTGCGATAAAATGTGCAGTTACAGTGAAATAAGATCCAGTGGCAGTGGATGTCCACACAGCACGTTACAGCCATCCTGCCCATTTTCTTTAGTGATTTAATTTTATAACTTCGGATTTGGTCTGGTTCTAGAGAGTCTGGGGTCACTATAAAATATCTGCAAAACTGGACATGTGCAACATAGCGCGAAAGCCCTGTTTCTGTCACGATTGGCCCCTCCCACTCCTCCATGTGCTTTAGTCTACCTTTTAGTCCTGTCATGTGCTTTTTGTTTTCTTTGAGTTCTTCCTGGTCCTGCCCCCTTGTTTTCAGACCCTTTAGGCTAAAGACCACTCAGCTTATTATCAGTGCACAGTTCAAAGCCAATATTCATGATGGTACAGGAGTGCACTAGTGCTCATGGCATAGGTGACATGCACATCTGTAAAAACACCATCAATGCCGAACAATATATACATGTTTTGGCAACGTGTTGCCATCCAGACTGCATCGTTTTCAAGGAAGGCCCTGATTATTTCAGCAAAACAATGTCAAACCACATACTGCATGTATTACAACAGCATGGCTCCGTATTAAAAGAGTCTGTGTGCTAAACTGGCCTGCCTGCAGTTCAGACCTGTCACCACTGAAAACATTTGGCACATTATTAAATGAAAAAAAATAGCTGAAATCCTATATCAAACAAAAGCAGGAAAACATTTCACTTTCAAAGGTACACCAAATAGTCTCCTCAGTTTCCAAACACTTACACAGTGTTAAAAGAAGAGTTGAAACATGCCCCCGTCCCAACTTTTTGGAATGTGTTGTTGGCATCAAATTCAAAAAGGGCATATATTTTTCAAACAACAATAACATTTCTCAGCTTCAACATTTGATTTGTTGTCTTTGCAGTATTTTCCTTTAAAAAGGCGTTTACATGATTTGCATATCATTGCACTCTATTTTTATTTATATTCTGCGCAGTGTCCCAACTTATGTGGAAATGCGGTTGTAAATGTATGTCATTACATAACTGATTATGTAGTTACTGATGTAACAAACTAAGGGTCCTCTAAGGGTTAAAGGCATTTTGCTAT
Source organism: Pygocentrus nattereri (assembly GCF_015220715.1). Classification (NCBI taxonomy): domain Eukaryota; kingdom Metazoa; phylum Chordata; class Actinopteri; order Characiformes; family Serrasalmidae; genus Pygocentrus; species Pygocentrus nattereri. The sequence continues at coordinate 30,722,436 of NC_051218.1, read as the reverse complement.
AATGAACTTGTTTATTGGTCTGACTTACATAATTAAACTTAAACCAAGTCTTTTTAATGCCATAAACACAAATATGAGCATCAGAGTTCTTTTGATCGCTGTATATTTTAGAACCGAGTCTGTGTATCATGATTGGTCGCGGTCCATTCCGATTTTTTCACAATAACCAATCAGCAGCCAGAAAGGTTCTTGATCTGACTGTAACTTTGAAGGACACCACCAGATGTCTCTAGCCTCCAAGCAGAACCTCATAATTATCACCAAGTAAAAAAAATATATATACATAACTGAGTAGCACAGTTTTCTTTTTTACAGCTACTTTTAGGACTTTCCCTGCAATCCTGCTGTTTGATTAGTCATTAGAACAGCTGACCAGGAACAAAAGCATTCTTTTACGTGGCCTCTGGGCTGCCCACCCCGTGATTCATTTAATTTCACACCCAACATGACCTGTCGTCCTCCGCGAGATTGATATTGTGTTGGATAGTAGGTGACACCATGTTTGTTTACTTGGCTTCCATTTCAGTTGAAATGCATTTTTTATTTTTGTTTGACTCCTTTTTTTGCCCCCTGAATGATTTTTGGACCGGACACATAGCAGTGAATTTGCTGCTCCAGCAAAATGACCTCTCCTTTCACTAAAAAAAGCCCAAAAGTCTGCACTGGTTTTAATTTCACTGTTTACAGACTGCATTTTTTCTGGTATCAAAGTGATTCGCAGGACCACCAAGAAAGCACAAAACATTGTAGTGTCTACACGGGACGGAATTCCAATCTTCTGAAACGCTCAGAGAGAGAGAGAGAGAGAGAGAGAGGGAGGGAGAGGGAGAGAGAGAGAGAGATTCCTTCTGGCTGAGGTGCTGACATCTGCTGTAGGCTTTGGGGATGGAATGTGATCCTCTCCCACAGACGGCTCACCAACTCACAGTCCAGACGCAGCCACCAGATCCTCCTCTGTAGACTCGCACTGCAGGCCCACATACAGAAACATTCACTCTTTTGTTACTGTCTTTCAGGAACTCTATAGCTCAGTAGAGCATCTGATGTTTTACCTAAACACTTAAAAATCGCCATTCTTTAAGGGTTCTTTAGTTAAGGGAGAACCATGTCTAACTAGAACCATTTCAAGCTTAAATGGTGAAATGTTTCTTCAAATTGATGATGAATGTGTTTCATATGGCTCCATAGAGCACCAAAAATGGTTCTGCTATTGTTATGATGTCAAGCTAGTAACAATAGCAGAACCCTTTTTCGTGCTCTGTAGAACCATTTTCAAAGAACCATATACAATATCATTGTGAAGAATGATTTCACCATGCAACGAACAGTTTAAGCATGACATAGTTCTGTATAGAATGCATAGTTCTAAACAGAACCATTATCTTTACTAAAGAGACCTTGGAGAACCATCTTTTTAGGTGTAAACAAAGCTCTGTTAGAGCATTCTCTAATTTCTGTCAGCCTGTAACATTGCTAGCATGTTAGCTAGCACATTTTTTTGCAGATTTCATAAAAATTGATAAAAAAAATGTAAATGTTTTTAAAAAGTCTGCTAAGACATGTTAGAGTCAGAGCTCTGCTTCTTCAGGTTTGCATTGGAGCTATGAGACTAATGTAGCTAACAAGTAAATGCAAGTTAACGTTCTGTTAGCATCTGCAGTCACTTTTGCCTCAAGTCGTGCCACGTTAAGCAACAGACTTGACTATATGGTTTCTAACACTATATGATACACTGTTAGATGAGCATGTTCAGGCTTCAGGACAGCTGCTAATGTTTTTAGCTATGCTAATATTCTGCCATGTTCATTGATTACTATCAGAAACCACACAAATCAACTAAAGATTAGCTAATAGCTCAATATGGTTTGAAGCAAGTGTGGTGATTCAGGCATTTACTTAGCATAATGCCAATTTGTTGCTATTAGCTTCTATGTTAGCTACATTAGCATCCCAGAAAGCATACAGTTTTGGGACGATTTTAGCTTTTCTACACCAGGCAGATCTTAGACATGCGGGCCAGAACAGAGCCAGACGCTGGACAACCTCACATGGTTTTGCTTTGTGTCTTTATTTATGGGGCCATTCTGAAATGAATGTTGCCTACCAACAATGTAGCTGTGCCAGGTTTCGGCCACATCCACTAGTTCTACTCTCTTTAAAGTGTGGGTGCCAGATCAGTGCTGAGGACCCAGCTGTATACTGGATCTGAAGAAATCCAAGAGTGCGGCCTACGATTGGCCCAGTTTTTGCTAGCAGGAATCGTAGCACCAGTGCAAACCAGGCACTAAACATACGATGGAAGATGGGAAAGATGGAAAACTTGTAAGCAAAATAAAGACATTTCCATATTTTTCAAAATGCATTGTTTGTGAGATATTTGCATACACTTTATTCACATAAACACATAAATAAAGGCTAGTGCATATATTTAGTCTACATATGTGTGTACAGTTCAATATATTGACATACATAGAAATACATATATTTCAAAAATGCCATGTTTACATGTATTTAGCACATGCATTTTCAAATACTTATCATCACTGTCAAAACTAAAAACAAGTATCACCAAAATAGCAGCTTCACAGGAGAGGGCATAAACACCTTTACCTTTTAATGTAAGTTAATGTTAAGAGATTTTATTCCAAATGATTTTAGGGCATTTCTATGGGTCTATTATCATAAAAAATAAAAATGAACAAAAATGGGGATATATGGTTGTCTCTGGACATTGATGTTAGATATTTCTCCACATGTGAAAGGTCTGCATTTGGAGGATCGCTTTAACACTGGCACAACACAATGCTTGTGTAAGCACGAGTCGGGACCACAGTGTCGTGTTTTCGCTGTTCGTCAGCGCAGATCACAGCAATGTTGGTTCGGCTAAAAACTTCCTCAGCATAAGAGGTGTGCCACCGTCAGCTGGATTCCTCTGATTCACCCTTCTGGACTCTTGTCTCCTCTCCCCTCTGTCCTCCTGCAGTGGTCTAGGGCCTGAAAGCGAAATTGCTCTGCCATTGCATCATACGTCTGGCAGAATCACTTCAATGTGTGCCCTTGCTCTGATTGTTTAGTCTGCCATATAAGTCTATGGGGGTAAAGGCAAACGTACGGAACCCATTGGCAAGAGGGAGATGATATTAACCACATGAAAAGCTTTTTATGAGGTGATGTATCGAGCCGGAGAAAGGAAATGGCTTACATGCGGGTGGGGGAGAGCGCGCCGTCTACAGCTTTGATAAGACAAATTGAGGCGTCCTCCATTTCCCAAACTGCGCGTCAGACATTGTACTCTCCTCACAATGAAGGAATCCCCAAACGAAACCATGGAAATTATTAATATGTGAGACTCAGTGAGGGCCAGAAAGCTAGAATAGATGTTCAGGAAGCCTCATAAACATCTAACGTGTTGCTTGTGGTAGTTACATTGGTCAAGTGATAATTAATGGAAGACTTTCATGTCTAGAGTGATTAAAGGACTCCTATCAATCTGTACTCCATGGAAACAGGCCGTTTAGAATTCATTACTTTTGTGATGTCACAGTAACTCATTTAAATATACCTGCCCTTTCAGCCTACTGCGGTTTAGCCCCTTCTATTCGTGCCAAAGTTGTAAAGAGTGTTTAAGCCTCAACCACTTTTAAATATGGCATGCTACAGGGCAGCCAATCACAACAGAGCTCATTTACATATATCAGTCTTAAAGGTGCAGTGACAAAGCAAGTTTGTTTAAAAGAGAGGTTGGAAAATGGCCAAACCTGAATGATGACTGATATTGGTACATAAAAGCACACAAACTTTGTATGTTTATAGGTCAGGGGAAAAAGTAAAACACAAGAAAAAAGTAAGATATTGGCCATTTAATGGATGCTGAGTGACTTATAAGTTACTCCTAAAACTGCCATATCATTAAAAACTGAATTGCCACACCGTTTTGAGTTTGATACGGTAAGTAAACATTGTTAAAGCTTCCAATATGCACCATTCACTCCACACAGTCAATATAAGGAAACTGATGTGATGTCACAAAAGCCAATACATTTACATACATCCAGCTATTCGGCCTACAGACGTTTACAGCCCATTACACTGAACCAATCAGAAGAGAGCTGATTTGCATATATCAGGCTTAAAGGTACAGTAACAAAACAGTTTAATTAAGGGATAAAAAGGGGTTGGAAAATAATCATATAGAAATGAATTATGACTTTTTGGTACATCAAATCATACACAAATTATAAGCAAAACTCAATTTAAAAATACCAAAAATGTAGAATATTGGCCCTTTAATCTTCTCACTCCATCAGCACAAAAGAAACGTTTGGTGTAACATAAAATGGAAAACCTTTTTTTTTTCTTGCAAATATACTTCAAAAGAATTGAAAATACTCAAGAAAAACAGTCATAAAAATAGTTCTTCAAGGGTTCTTTACTAAAGAAAATCCCTCCGTAAAGAACCATAAACGCTCAAAGAACCCTTTGCATTATTAAAGAGTTCTCTGCATTATGAAAGAATTCTTTAGAATGTGCTGTATATCGTTCTATATAGAACTTTTTTGAAATGGGTTCTAGAGCATCCAAAAAGGTTCTTCTATTGTTATGACATTCTGGTGCTATTCGAAGCCCTTTTCAGTAAGGTTCTATATAGAACCATCTACAGCACATTACCCATCAATCTGAAGAACCTTTTAATCATGCAGAAGGCTCTTCAGGTGTTCATGGTCCTACATAGAACCACTTTCTTTACTAAAGAACCCTTGAAGAACCTTCTTTTTATGAGTGTACAAATCACACTTAAGAACCCTTTTGGTGCTATTTAGTGCCCTTTTCAAGAAGGTTCTATATAGAACCATCTACAGCACATTACCCATCAATCTGAAGAACCTTTTAATCATGCAAAAGGTTCTTCAGGTGTTCAAGGTCCTATACAGAACCACTTTCTTTACTAAAGAACCCTTGAGGAACCTTCTTCTTATGAGTGTACGAATCACACTTAAAAACCCTTTTGGTGCTATTTAGTGCCCTTTTAAAGAAGGTTCTATATAGAACCATCTACAGCACATTACCCATCAATCTGAAGAACCTGTTAATCATGCAGAAGGTTCTTCAGGTGTTCAAGGTCCTATACAGAACCACTTTCTTTACTAAAGAACCCTTGAAGAACCTTCTTTTTATGAGTGTACAAATCACACTTAAGAACCCTTTTGGTGCTATTTAGTGCCCTTTTCACAAAGGTTCTATATAGAGCCATCTACAGCACATTACCCATCAATCTGAAGAACCTTTTAATCATGCCAAAGGTTCTTCAGGTGTTCAAGGTCCTATATAGAACCACTTTCTTTACTAAAGAACCCTTGAGGAACCTTATTTTTATAAGTGTACAAATCACACTTAAGAACACTTTTGGTGCTATTTAGTACCCTTTTCATTAAGGTTCTATATAGAACCATCTACAGCACATTACCCATCAATCTGAAGAACCTTTTAATCATGCACAAGGTTCTTCAGGTGTTCAAGGTCCTATATAGAACCACTTTCTTTACTAAAGAACCCTTGAGGAACCTTCTTTTTATGAGTGTACAAATCACACTTAAGAACCCTTTTGGTGCAATTTAGTGCCCTTTTCAAGAAGGTTCTATATAGAACCATCTACATCACATTACCCATCAATCTGAAGAACCTTTTAATCATGCAGAGGTTTCTTTGAGCGTTCATGGTTCTATACAGAACAGCTTTCTCGAAGAACCATCTTTTTAAAGAGTGTACAAATCACATTTACATAATGTAAAAAGGAATAAATGGAGCTGGTTATTATGGTTTTATATGTGAAACTCCATTAAAACTGGAATCTTGTCCAAGACTGGACTTAATTCGTGTAGAATGGAGCAGCTTTTCTGAGGTCTCCGCCTTTCTGGGGAGGTTTTTTCTTCTTTCTTTCTTTTTTTCAGCCCCTGCTGAGTTTCCTTTCAGTGCAGCACCTGTTGGGTGGTCACTCCACAAACTCAACCCTCTCAACTCCTTCCAGGCTCCACTCTGCAGCTCCAGAGCGACGCTCTCCTCGCGTTTGGGCTTTTCCCCCCTCCACTTGCTACTGAAACGGCTACTCGAAATCTCTGTTTCTCCTCCAGAAAGCATGCAGAGCTCCAACAACTCGCGCATGGACCGTGTTGGGCTGCGAGTTGCAGAGAAACTCAGAAACACTCAGGAGAGCAGCGCTTTCCAGAGCTTTCCGAGAAGATTGCCCTGAGCTGTGGAGGGCAGCGGTGGAGCTCAGGCTGTAAGTGTTGGAGTGAGGACTGTTCTTTGTTTCCGAGCTGCGGAGGAACCGAGTCAGAAGAGTAAAAGTTCAGAAGGTGAGCAGGTGCGCTCAGAGCCACGTTTTCTCGCTTTCTGACGCGCAGCGTCTCCTGAGCTGCGTCCTGTCCGTCTGCGGGGACTATGAGGTTTCTATTCGGCGTGCTGGTGTGTCCGGATCCGGATACCTGTGTGGTGAGGAACGGCTGAGGGCTCACCTGACTGAACAGCTTCTCCACAGCGTTAGCATCTGCTGCTAACTCCCAGCCAAATGCCTCCTCTCCTGCTCCTCTGCCTGCTGTGGTCTTTCCTGCAGAGCTGCTGGGCTGAATCCGCTCTCATCACCAAACTGCAGCACGGCGAGGTGAAGGAGCAGAACGGTGAGTCCGCTCAGTTCACTGACCTCAGTTCAGACCACTCGGTTCATTCAGTTCACGCTCATTTACATAATTTACATCTCAGCTCGAGCAGGTCCGCTCACAGCCTTTACAGCACGCGCGGTGTGGTGACTGTCCCGTGCGCTCTGTCTGTCTAAACCTCCCTCTTTCTCTGTTTCTGTCTCTGTGTCAATCTGTCTTTCTTTTCTTTTCTTTTCTTTTCTTTTCTTTTCTTTTCTTTTCTTTTCTTTTTTTTTCTTCCTTTCTTTCTTTCTTACTTTTTTTCTTTCTCATCTATCTATCTATCTATCTATCTATCTATCTATCTATCTATCTATCTATCTATCTATCTATCTATCTATTTCTGTTATGTTCTGTGTCTGCATGACCGGCTCCTTTTCTTTCTTTGTGTCTGCGCAATTTTTTTGTCTCTCTGCTTTTCACTCTCATTCTCTTTTGCTTGTCTCTCTGTCTTTCTCTCTCTTACACACAGTTTCTATCTCTCTCTCTCTCTCTCTCACTATGTCTCTCTGTCTGTCTCTCTCTCACTGTCTCTCTCTCTTACACTCTGTCTCTCTCAGTCTGTCTCTCTCTCTCTCACTGTCTCTCTCTCTTACACTCTGTCTCTCTCTCTCTCTCTCTCTCTCTCTCACTGTCTGTCTCTCTCAGTCTCTCTCTCTCTCTTTCTCTCTCTCTCTGTCTCTCTGAATGAGCTCGTTTGTTCAGTCCCAGCTCTATTATAGCAGGTAGGATGTGGAAATTACCTTTGGCTTTAAACTGAATCCGTGTGTGTGTGTGTTTAGGGGTCTGGTAGGAGGGTCCGTCACTCTGATGGTAGAATGAGTGTATTCATGTGGCTGCTGATGTGCTCACCTCTGAACTTTGTCACACACTCACATCGCTTACGCACTTTGTAAAACTGACTTTTTACATTTTTTTTAAACACTCAAACTGAAATCCAAACACGACTTGATGACAAGTTGGACAAACACAAACCGACCATCCGCCTCCAACACGCTGCGCTACAGCAAACCCAGTCGCTGTTAAAACACACAACGTCCATAAACATATTTTACAGGAACTGTACAGTTAACATTCTCAATGACAGTGATTTGCACATTCTCGTTTCTATTAATAGGCTTGCAAGTGCGTTTAATGAGCTGTGTTTTGTGATTGATGTCTCTTCAGTAAGAAAATGTGCACAGTGAACTGCAGACTGCAGGACAAGTACAGCACAAAAAGAGGAAAAGGCACTTTGCCCTCAGCAGCTTCCTGTCAAAATTAATCTCCAGCCTCTTCACCACCAACTTACTTTGCACTTAGGGTCAGTTTCCCAGACAGAGATTAAAGAGGAATTGACCTTTTTTATACATTTCTGCATAATTGTGTGTTTGAGGTGTGAACAGAGTGAAATCAGAGTGGTTTGGTGTGAAATGGTTCAGATTTCTTTACAGTGGTAGTGATAGGAACCAGGGGTCACCATGACTACAACACAAATATAGACATTTTATTTACTATCCAAAACCACCAGTGAACTTACATGAGTCTTCTGAGTTTATATGGAATGTTAGTGATAAATGTGATACAATAACCTTATTCTGGGGACTATTTTAGCATTTATGCCTATTAAAGCGAGACAGCTTTTGAACAGGCCTTGTGCTTTGTTAATGCATTGTAGTTGGCTACAGCTACGTTGTACACACAGAGTTTTCTAGCAACTCACTCTAAGACACACTAGTGTGTTTTATACTAAAGCCCAAAAGAAACATATTCAGAACCCATTTCATGCAACTTTCTGTGAGGGAGGTTTTAGAGGTGGACTTCTGGTTCCTATCACCACCACTGTGTGCAATTCTGACTCTGTGGAGAGGTGCATTTCACATCCAGCCACCCTGAATGTCTTTATTTACTGTATCAATTTACTATTTACTGATATATTACAATGATACTATGGAGAAATTTGGAAAGACTACACTGCTTCTACTTTCTACAGTGCACTACACATTTACTGCTTTCCTGGAGGAATTTTCACTCAGAATACTTTGTAGTCCAGGACTAGGCTTAATCTCTATCTGGGAAACTAGCCTCTTTATTGTCACTGAGTTTAGGAGAACACTCGAGACAGGTTTAGATAGACAGCACACTTGACTGAAAAGTCCTTTATAACATTAAAAGTTATTTTGTCATGACTGGACAGCAGGTGCTGGGTAGATAATGGGACATTTGTCTCCATTCACTAAAATTGTTGTTCATTGGATTTTCTTTTATGTTTCTAAGTAATACATTTAAGATAATTGGGAATTTGCAGTCATATGCGAAGTTAGGGATGGGCAATGACGACGCTTGATGACGTTGGCAATTGATGACGTTTTATTGTTATCGTGATACGTTACGTCATAGTACACTTTTCCTTGCATATTGTGGATATTGTCAGCACTTAGAGAACACTGTTCAATGTCATGTTTCATGTCAAAGTGCATAAATAGCCCTGTTGAATTAGGAAACGCTGGTTAAAGATCATTGTACTCATAGTTCTTAACTGTATATACACATTTTTAAGTACCAAGTGTGGTGATGCATCATGTATTGTGACAATATCTTCAAGTATTGTGATATATTTGTGCCACATCGCTCAGGACTATACAGTGTTTTGCTGATGTTCTAAGTGAAAATGAGTTAGCACATCCTCCACAGAGAGCTGAATGGCACAAACTCTATTTAATTTCTGCATTTTAAGAACATATTAAGAAAAAAAGGTGTAAAATAGTAAATGTGTCATAACCTTAGTGCAGGCCACATTTTATGTTTGAATTTTTCTCCTCAATATGTTCTGTAAATAAACAGTAATCATGCATTAAGATGTGTAGCAGAGCGTGAGTTCACATCATTTGACCAGGGTCACTCAAACTTTTGCATGCAACTGTAGTGGTGGAAAAAAACTCTGATTTGCCTGGCAATTGCAAGCATAACATACATGAAAAGTATTTTAGAACTAGTCATATTTCCTCTTATTAGGTAGCAAGTACATTCAAAAAAGTTGACCATTTGTTTCTATTCACTAAGAAGTGCAGTCAGTTGCAATGGCAGCCTCAATGTCCTGTTAAAATGTGGCTTAAGGAAACAAAGGAGAAAAATTATGTGAGAAAGTGCTGAGGTTCTCTTAGCAGATCTTCTTTTCTTCTCTGCTTCATCTCCACAACTAACTCATCTTTGACTGAGCATTGACGTAAGAAGAGTTTAATTGAAATGGCTCTTTACTTTCATGCAGTAGAATCAAGAGAGATTTTGAATGGACTCTCACATGACTGAGAAGCCTTCTGTAATTTTAGTAGTCATTTTTGCCGTACTACATTCAAGACATCTGGTCATTTGTGTCATAAACTTGAGAGCTTCTTTGCTTCTTCACCAAACGTACCTTTTGTTCAATATTGATGATTAACCCTCAGGGTCCACAAACTCTTTCACACGTCAAATCCAACGTTTCTATCCTGAATCTGTAGAGTCGCCCTTTCCATTGCGTTTTATCATAACATCCTACATGAATAACATCCAGAATTATGAGCCTACGAAGAGGGACTGAGAAACACATCATCTGCTTACACTGTGTGGAACTGGTGGAATCGTGCGTCTGTCTACATTTTGTGTGAAACTGACCAATAGACACTCAGGAAATCATTTAGGACGGATCCATCATGCTGGAAGCTCTTCGTTCTTCATTCAGTCCACATCACAGACACATGTGAAATAGAGAAAGAATTTTTACAGCTGCTAAGTTGCTGTAGCGGTTTTGGAAAGTACTGATGAAGATAAGAGTATTTTGATATAAAATGCCCCAGAGGTTTAACTGCTCTTGATTCTTTCACAAGAGAAGGGAAGCTCTGGAGTCCGGAGGTTTTGATAGGGCACCAGGTTCTAACTGCTCTCCTTTAAACCTACAACCCCCCCCCCCCCCCCCCCCCACCCCCCACCCCATGACTGAAAGAAGGAAAGAATAGAGGTGAATGACTGGCAGACACTGCCAAGTGTAACTCAAAGGTGAGGCTTGTTCTCTAACCCTCTTTTATCACCTCAACAATGCGTGCCTTATCGGAGCTGTTCTTTACTGCTGTTGATAGAAGCTGCCACTAACTGTTGATTTGGGATTGGTATTCTTTTCTCCAGCTGGAGAAGTCACGGCTTAAGAGGACCTGTTTAGGCAAGGGTCAGCTTTTTTTAAGGTAAACTGTGGTTAAGTGATGGAAAACTACCTTTTTGAACTTCTTACTGTTTGTCGATGCATCACTTTTGCAGCTCAATCAATTTTGGAAGGCAAAAAATGCACACTGCAAAAAATGGCATCAATTGCCAAGTGAAATTATCTTAAATCTAGTTGAAATATCCTAGTTGAAATATTTTCCATGCGAGATGGTTGTGCACTTATTATACGATTATCTGGCTTATTCCCAAATACCTTTCACTTATTTTAAAGTAAAATCTCACTTTCCTGGCAGATAATTTTGCTGATTTCAAGCACATAGTGAGATATTTTTAAAGCAAGAATGTCTTAGATCTCAAATTAGGCTTACAACAATCTCAACAGGAGGAATATTAGATATATGGACAATATTTAATATAATTTTACTTGACAAGATGTCCAGTGCATTATCGTTTATGACGGATTATAATAATATGTAGTAAAGTTAGGCTCTCTGTGGAATGCTGAAAGAAGCCAGATTTTTAATGTTACTGCTAGGAAACCAAATATCACATCTGTATTCATTAGCTGCTACATCAGTGTGTTTCTTTATTGCTGTTGGGAGGATTCCCAGTGGTTGATGTATTTGTGCAATGCATGTTGAGTATTGTAGTGAGATGATTAAAACGTTGTGAGTTCTATCAAATTAATGAAGCTTATGGTACGTGTCCACTTGCAACTTCACCTCATTGCATCCTATTCATTTCAATAGAGAACTCTGCATCGTGCAGTGCATGGTGGTTTGAGGTGCAATGAACTCTGCCAAAAAATTTAGCAGGTTTCAACTTTATGGAAATAAATGCGTCCGCTGCTGTGTGTTTAGCCAATCAGGCAACAGTAGACTGGCCTTCGTCGCAAACGCAGAGAGCGGAAACTGCGACTCGCTTTATCGTCTCTCAATCCATGAACTTTTTATGTAATAATGCAAATATCTGGGTTTATATGGAACTGTTGACATTGAGGTTTTGGAGAGAAGACATGGATAAAATGTAAATAGTTCGAGCTGGAAGACAAAATTTAAACCATACAGGGCTCAGAGGTTACTTGCTAAAGTACCTGTCATGCTAGTAAGACCGAGCTAACTTTCTAGTTTATGTGGATGACTAATGCACTCTGAAAATTTTAAAAGCATACATCTGGTAGGCTGTAGGCCTTTAATTCACAATACTTTTGAATAAAATCAACCTGAACAACGATGAAATTTGAGAATCCTTGATGCACAGAATCTTATTCAAAGGAATCATAATCAAATGGAATCATCAGCTAAACATACCCTCCAGTCAGTAAACTAGAACAGCTGATTAGCAAATGCAGTACAGTATGACGTGCTCTGCTAAATATGAGACATTTATTGGTTCAGCAAAGATTTTTTTCATCAGCCTTTATGTGCAAAATTTACTCACCTATTTTGGAATGTTTCACGAATGAGGCCCACGAGGAGGCTTAAATCAGCGTGTAGCTTATGGCTATTCAGTCAGTGCAGCTCATGTTCTGAGCTGTGAATGAGCTTATTGGCAGATTTCTGCTGTTAGAACTTGCTAAAATACTTCTCTGCTCATGCAGTGATCTTAATCTGTGGTTTGAAATGTGACCCCGGAGACATTTTTTGGCATTTATTTGTTGGCAGAAACCCTCTGAACCCACTGGTCAGGAGGTAGGTATTCAAAACAGCATAGATTTTTTGAAGTTTGAAAACTGAACATGCACTGCCACCTTTCACCAAAACTGATGGGACAGAGTTTTTAATCAAAGCCTGCTTGATTTTTTGCACTATGTGGAGATATTAGCAATCAGGCTGACCAATCAGATATCTGTTGTCATGTTTACAGTCCAAACTATTGTAAAAGAAGATACGGAAGCTCACCAAAGCTTATAAGACAAGCAACACATTGACGATACAGATGCAGAGGTTAAGGATGGGCCGCAACTGAAAGGCAAGGCAATGACTTGGATTGCCATGGTACAAAATGACGACTGATTTATAGTTGTATTTGTTGTTGTTGTTGTTGTTGTTGTTTATCTCGGTATATCATAGTCTGTTTATGTCCAGAAGGAACTACAAGCTTTTACTTAAAAACAAATAAATAAATAAATAATAAATAAATAAATAAAACATGTCAGACTCAACTAATAGATTCAACTAAAAAAAAACCCTAAAAAATGTCTTGGTGTGAATAGGCCTTAAAGGACCCTCATCATGGAAAACTGATATTTCCTGCCTTTTTCTTAAATTAAAGTTTGATGTATATTGTAATTTCCTAATGTTTTAAAACGTCCTGTACACTTCCTAGTAAACAGTCCATATATGGAAGCTCCAAACAAACCATATTGAATTAATTGTTTTTATGATGTTGTAAAAACCAACACGTTTATAAATGTCCACCTATTCGGGCTGCAGTGGTTGAGCCGTTTTTGCAGTTAAGAAGTTATAAGAAGTGTTTCAGCCTGGACTGCTTTTTGAATGAGGCACATTTTAAGGCAGCCAATCAGATCAGGGTCCATTTACATATGTCAGTCTTAGAGGTGCAGTAGCAATAATAGCCTCTTTAATTCTAAAGGATAAAGAGAGGTCAAGTAAAAAAGTCAAATCTTCTCCTCACTACTCCATCACTACTTTCTAAAACCGCTGCAGCAACTTCAGGGAATGTAAATTTTTTCACACATCATTTCATGTCTGTGTCTGAGGCAACTGAATGAAAAATTAAGGGTTTCCTGCACGATAGGTCATTCCTAAGTGATTTCCTGGGTGCCCATTGGTCAGTTTTACACAGGGTGTAGACAGATACATGAATCCTCCAGTTCCATACAATACAGTGAGAGGCAGATGACGTGTATCTCAGCCCCTCTTCATAGGCTCATAACTCTGGCTGTGAGTCACACATGATCTCATGATAAGATGGAATAGAGGGCGACTCTACAGATTCAGGAGGTATTTGAACCATATTTCTATGCTGGATTATTACAAAGATATTAATAGAAATACTGAGAAACATCTACTTTGACACGCCAAATGTGCCTGGTAAGAGGGCTTGTTTGCATATCGCAATCCTCTGAAGTATCAATATTAAGCCAACATTGCAATAATTAGCAAGTGATACTGTGCAGCCCCAAAAGGTGGATGTGCCGTGGATAAACTCTTTTTCTGACATTTCGTTGTTGGTTTGTTGGGACTTGTTGCTGGTTCCACGCGCGAGTGCTTTACATTACATTTGGTCACAGCTGAGCGTTTTCTGCCACAGGCGTTTTGTGTTGGAGCCAAATTATCCCTCATTAATCTGCTGTATTCCCTCCAGCATCACCCACAGAGAAACAGGGACACACTTTAGGGAAAGAGCAGCTACCAGCAACAGCATTCCTCATATCCGGTATTTACTGGATTTACTGGATCACCCAGGGAGGAATGTGGTTAATATGGCATCCGAGTTCATTGGGAAATGTAGGCTGTTGGTCTTACGTTACAGACACGTGGTGGAGGTACCATAGGCTGTGTCTTTACGTGGGATTAGAACAGTATACAGTATGTAAATGTTAAATAATGATGTTTATAATAAACTCCTATGCCTGCTTTTGTGAAAATGTTTACTTAATTTGTTTAGGAAAAGAGAAAGTTTACCATCTTCTTGGACTGTTATGTTGACCAATCGCTGATAATTTTACATGGATTTTTACTAAACACCAACTTATTCATGTGAGATGACTTGTATACAGACTGTGCAGACTTCTCTGCATGTGAGTTTAAGCCTAACTTTGGACTATTTTCATCTCACTGCTCACATCACCATATTCAGTTGCATCTGTGCAGAAAGCAAGTTCTTCATTTTTGTGGTGCAGGGAGACATTAGAAGGTATATTGTCCCCTACATTTCCTGTAGTGTATCACAGTCTGTCAGAATGACTGCACAGATCCTGCGAACCTTATATAACAAGTTATAACAGACTCTCAGTAACATGTCAAACATATATGAGGGTTTGAGGGCTTTGGGTTGAGGTTAAATGTAGGGTTAGGATTAGGGCCATGGTGAGGGTTAGGATTAGATTTTGGGTTGAGGTTAGATTTAGGCCCAGGGTTAGGATTAGGTTTTGGATAAAGTTGGGTAGGATTAGGTTTTTGGTAAGGTTAGGTTTTAGTTAAGGTTGGGTAAGGTTGGGGTTTAGGGAAGATTGGGGAAGGTTAGGTTTTGGGGAGTTTTTGGGGAAGGTTGCATAAGGTTGGGTTTTGGGGAAGGTTGGGTAAGGTTAGGTTTTGGGGAAGTTTTGGGTTTGGGTAAGGTTAGGTTTTGATTAAGCCTGGGTAAGGTTAAATTTGGGGTAAAGTTGGATAAGGTTAGGTTATGGGTAAGGTTGGGTAAGGTTGGGTTTTGGGTAAGGTTAAGTTTTGGGTAAGGCTGGGTAAGGTTACATTTTGGGTAAAGTTGAGTAAGGTTAGGTTATGGGTAAGGTTGGGTTTTGGGTAACCCTGGGTAAGGTTAAATTTTGGGTAAAGTTGTGTAAGCTTAGGTTATGGGTAAGGTTGGGTTTTGGGTAAGGTTGGGTTTTGGGTAAGGTTAGGTTTTGGTGACATTTTGGGAAAGGTTGGGTAAGGTTGAGTTTTGGGTAAGGTTGGGTAAGGTTAGGTTTTGGGTAAGGTTGGGTAAGGTTAGGTTTTGGGTAAGGTTATTGTTGAGGTAAGGTTGTGTTTTAGAAAAGGCTGGGTAAGGTTGGGTTTTGGGTAAGGTTGGGTTTTGATTAAGCCTGGGTAAGGTTAAATTTTGGGTAATGTTGGATAAGGTTAGGTCATGGGTAAGGTTGGGTTTTGGGTAAGGTTGTGTAAGGTTGGATTTTGGGTAAGGTTAGGTTTTGGGGACATTTTGGGGAAGGTTGGGTAAGGTTGAGTTTTGGGTAAGGTTGGGTTTTGGGTAAGGCTGGGTAAGGTTACATTTTGGGTAAAATTGAGTAAGCTTAGGTTATGGGTAAGTTTGGGTTTTGGATAAGGTAAGGTTTTAGGTAAGGTTAGGTTTTGGATAAGGTTGGGTAAGGTTAGGTTTTGGATAAGGTTGGGTTTTGGATAAGGTTAGGTTTTGGGTAAGGTTGGGTAAGGTTAGGTTTTGGATAAGGTTGGGTTTTGGATAAGGTTAGGTTTTGGATAAGGTTGGGTTTTGGATAAGGTTAGGTTTTGGGTAAGGTTGGGTTTTGGATAAGGTTAGGTTTTGGGGACATTTTGGGGAAGGTTGGGGAAGGTTGATTTTGGAGTAAGGTTGAGTTTTGGGTAAGGTTGGGTTTTAGGTAAGGCTGGATAAGGTTACATTTTGGGTAAAGTTGGGTAAGATTAGGTTTTGGGTAAAGTTATTGTTAGGGTAAGGTTGTGTTTTAGGAAAAGTTGGGTAAGGTTAGGTTTTGGATAAGGTTAGGTTTTGAGTAAGGTTGGGTTTTGGATAAGGATGAGTTTTAGATAAGGTTAGGTTTTGGGTAAGGTTGGGTTTTGGATAAGGACGGGTTTTAGATAAGGTTAGGTTTTGGGTAAGGTTGGGTTTTGGGTAATGGAAGTAACAAGCCATCTACTTAATGTAAATAATGTATCAACAGAACATATACAAGATATTTACTTCACCGTATTCAGATGCTTTCCTACTACTGCTTTACTGATATGTTGTTGATGTGTTACTGATAATCTATTAAGAGATTATTAATCATCTACAGAGAACGACTCCAATAAAGTGTTACCAAATCCCATATTATCAATGACCTGCTCACTATAGAAACAACCTAAAGAGTTCATCAATGTATGCGAGTAATATTGCACATATTACCTCAGCTTGTGAGTAATATTGCAGATATTAGCTCTGTTTCACAGGCCTCTGCCGAGGGGATTGTATGCTATCTGGCAGGACTCAGTGTTGGCTGCCTGCTTTCACATTACCACTCTGTTGTGTTAAGTGCTTTCCATAGCTTTTATCTACTGTGCATGTACTGTGGCACTGCCGTAACCAGCAAGACTTTGCCAGAACGATTTTCAGAATCCCAGAAGCACTGAGAAATAAAGGATTTTCAGTGCACACATACCCACACAACTGAGACAAATGAGTCCCTGTTAAAGTAAGAGTTTGCCCTGACCTTTTTTTACACCAAGCGCTCCTGGCTGCAATTCTGTAGGCATTGAAGCTAGCTGTCAGTCGACACCCTGCACCCTGCCAATTCTAAGTCGCGTTTCAAAAGCTGAAAAGGGAGCAAAAGCTTTTTCACTGACTCAAGACTCCTGGGAGAAGAAAAAAAAATCCTGGCATATTGAGAGTGTTAAATATACATGCAGCGCAACACACATGTGATTGTCTGAAGGCAAATCTCTCTTTAGGAACCCATCGAGGGTTGGAGATTACAGGGTAACTGTGTCCAGGACACTTTGGCAGCGGGACAGATTGTGCAGAAGAGCAAGTCGGTGCCTGCCTGATGTTTGCCATGTCGGCCCACGATCGCACATACCTCTCCGTAACAGGACTCCAGGCTGAGGGAACTGGGTGCAGGAGTGCATTTCCTTTAAGGAACTGGGTCACTGCTTTGATTTGTTTTCTCATCCCTTCTCTCTCCCCCTTTTTTAGAGCCTGAAGTTTTCATGCTTTTTCTCCTTCCTTTCACCACCTGTGCCACTGTTGACCCACAAATACAGCAAGGGCAACTCCATCAGTGTTTAAGATGTAAGCAGAGTAATTCAGAGTGGTATGGTGTGAAATGATTCAGATTTCTTTACAGTGGTGGTGATGGGAATCAGGGGTCGCCATGACTACAACACAAATGTAGCCATTTTATTTATTATCCAAAACCACCAGTGAAACTACATGTCGCTTCTGAGCTTTTATATGCAGTGTTGATCAAGGTAACATAGTGATACATTGGGGAAAAAATGTAGTATGTAAGATAGCTTTTAGAGGTGGATGTCTGGTTCCTATCACCAACACTGAACAATTCTGACTAAGTTTCTCCTGCATTGAGCATTTCACACCAAACCACTCTGAATGACTCTGTTTACATCTGAGTTATTTCATTATGCAGAATTTTTTTAAAGGATCATGTCCAGCCCCAGCTTGCACTTAAATCAGTAACATTACTCTTTGTCCACACTCAACATTTGATTGATCTGGACATCTGTTTGAATCTCTTTGATCCGCAAAGGGCAAGAGTTCCTCTGAGATAATGATGGGTTTAGAGTAACACACCAAACCCCCAAAATCAGCGAGGAAAGACCTTTTGCCTTTATTTGTCGGCTTTGCGAAAAAAAAAAGCTAAAGAAAAATATAAATGAGCTCTGAAAGTCTGTAATCTAGCAAAACTGTTTCCTCTCAGTGATTGTTCACGTTAGAAGATTATATGTTGTGATAAGCAACTGTGCCTTAGCTTAGCCACAGGGCATTGAAGCGCTGCTGTAGAGTAGTTTTGGGTCCAGACTGGTCTTTTCAAAGAAGCCCTTTTGATAGATCTTCAATAAGAAGCACATTATATGACATTTCAGTGCATGAACAGCTGTGGAAAACTAATCTTTCATAAGCAGCCATTGCACATTTGTTAAAGAGGAATTCCACCGATTTTTCAAACTTTCTGCATGATTTAGTTGTTAAGATATAAATAAAGTCATCCAGAGTGATTTTAAGTGAAGAGGTTTATTGTTGAGAAACATACAGATTTCTTTACAGTGGTGGTGATAGGAGCAACTAATATAGCCATTTTGTTTACGATCCAAAACCACCAGTGAACCTACTGTGTCTTCTGAGCTTTATACGGGAATAGTAAAATAGTGGAAAATCTTTGGAGACTATTTTGCCTAAGAACACTCTTTATTTACCTCTCCACCATGAATGAATTAAAATAAATGGATTAAAATAGGCATTGTGCTGAAACTTGTATTAGGCCGAGTATTCATAATAAATTCATGGGATAACTGTCTGTGAGGGAGTTTTTAGAAGTGGATGTCTACTTCCTGTCACCACCACTGTGAACAATTCTGACTTTGTAAGTTTCTCTACAACAGAGCATTTCACACCAAACCACTCGGAAGGACTTTGTTGACATACTGACATTAATGTATGAGATATAAGCACAGGAATTCCAGGCAGACAAATTTGTGCATGTATACATGTGAAACTCCAGAAATAAGTCATTCACAAAAAGTAAGGTAAGATAAGGCTTTATTGTCATTCGCATCACACGTGGTACATGAGGTGGAACAAAATGGTCCCAGTTAACTCCTAAAAGTAACAATAAACAATACATAGTAAGGTGCAAATAACAGCAGCATGAAACGCAGCAGCCTGAGTACGAGGTAGAAAGTGCACAGCTTAATACTGGTAATGAGTAAAGTGACATGTATAAAGTGACATGTATAAAGTGACGTGTAGGGGTGATATAGTAGACGTGTAGGGGTGATATAGTAGAGGCACTGATTCAGTACAGCAGCAGAGATAAATACGTGGACATGAATTGCCATTACAGTGATTGTCTAACTGGAATTTAAAAGATAGCGATAAATATTATGCATTGTGAAGATCAGCCATCCACTTCCCATAAATGTAATAACAGAAAGCAGCCTTGGGCCTGTCTGATGTCTTCTGCTGTTTGGTATGGAAACGGTGGAGCAGCTGGCCCTCAGGTCCTGCTTACCTGACTCCATAAATATCTGTCAGCCTCTCCCTGGACGACAGCACTTCCTTCACCTTGACACCTTTATACTGTTCTTCACACCCGTCATCCATCAAAGCCTTGACAGCTTTGAGATGGTCGTCTCTGCCGTTTTTAACCCAGACTGTCCATCATGTCAGTGGGATGAAATTGAACATTTTCTTTAGAAAATCGCTGCTTTTCAGTTCTTTAAATAAAGACATGCAGGTTTTTTGGGGGGCTCTAAAATTAGAGCTGTTGAGATAACTAGTAAATTCCAGTTCAGCAATGTGGACCATTTCCTTCCCTCGTTAAACCAATTCAGAAGAAAAAAGAAGAAAAAAATCTTGCCGCCTGCTCTATTTGTTTGTATGTAAATCAGGTTTTAGTGTTTTAATATCCAATTTTAGTTTTAGTGTTTCTAGTCTATAGGACCATTTATTCAGGTTGTTTATTGGCTAACATCTCCTGATCTAGTGTATGGGGCATTCCTTGAGGTTGTTTATCACCTATTGTAGCCTTCAGGATGGTTTTCTGATTATTTAAGGATTAATATCTCCCATTCTAGTGTATAGCAGTGTTTATTGGGAGTATTTATGGGCTAATATCCCCTATTCTAGTATATAAAAATATTCACTGAGGTTATTTATGGACTAATGTCTCCTATTGTAGTGTACAGCAGTGTTTATTGAGATTGTTTAGGAACTAATATCTCCAAGTGTACACAGGCATTGCTTGGTTTTGTTTATGGGCTAATATCTCCTATACTAGTATACAGATTTATTGAGTATTTTTATGGACTAATATGTTCTATCCTAGTGTATATGAGTGTTTACAGAGGTGGTTTATGGACCAATATTTCCTATTCTAGTGTATAAGGGCATTGATTGAGGCTGTTTATGAGCTCGTTTCTCTTTTTTGTGGTTTACAGAAACTTTATTCAGGTTTATGGACTAATATCTCCTATTCTAGTGTATAGGAGTGTTTATTAGGGTTGTCTCTGTGAATCATGCAAAACACAAAGATACACCGGTAACACTTTATTTGAAGGCTACCTACATAAGGACTTCATGATGCATTCATAAGCACTGAATAATGTGTTTATGAAGCACTACTTGAACATTTATTAAGTGCTTATGTCAGTTCTCGCCACCTGACATAAGATGTGTTATGAAATAAATGACATTGTACTGACATAATAAGAATAAACGTTGAACATATTTACAGCACTAAACATATTTAAAACACTATACAATAACTATATATGTCAGCATTCTTAAGACGACATTGTACTGATATCAGGTGAAATATGCCTGGAAACCACCCCCTCTTCTCTCCATGGCATGGATAAGATGATTGATGCAATTATGTATAGGGTTTGAATATGTTTAGTGCTGTAAATATGTTCAACGTTTATTCTTATTATGTCAGTACAATGTCATTTATTTCATAAAACATCTTATGTCAGGTTGCGAGAACCGACATAAGCACTTAATAAATGTTTAAGTAGTGCTTCATAAACACATTATTCAGTGCTTATGAATGCGTCATGAAGCCCTTATGTAGGTAGCCTTCAAATAAAGTGTTACCGATACACCAAAGCAGAAAGGCCATAGTGTAGGTCTGAAAAGGTTAACATGCGCTGTCAAGAGCTTATCCTGTGCCTTTTTTGGTATCATTTAGTGCAATAAAAGACTGGGGAGAATGTGCATAGAAGCTTACTTGGCTCTAGGTTAGTCACTCTTCTGAAAAAGCTGCCTCCGGGTCAAACTAAATCCTCCACGCTGAAACAAGAGGATAACCTGTAACTGTTTGTGATCGCTCGCTCCCTGCCGGAACAGATAATTCTGTGCTATTAGCCGTAAGCTGTCTGTGGATATTGCCTGTTTTCAGAGCAAACTGAATTCCAGAGGCTGTAGAGTTTTTTGGCAGCAGGTAAATGTGACGACTTGACCTTGGTTACCATCTCTTCCAGGCATGTCTACATACCTTGGCAGATTTTAGCTCTCACTGTCAGAGAGGTATTTTAAATTAGCCCCCCCCCCCCGTCTATCCTATTATCTCTCAGCCCTGTCCCTTTTTTCTCTTTCCTTTCTCGCTTCCTTTTTTCTCTTTTCATTCTCTCTGTCCCCTTGTGAGTCATATTTATCCGAGCCGCCATGTTTCATCCGCCTGCCGCTAATGACAGATGTCTGAATTTGCCCCCAGACTGTGTTGTGAAGCAGATGCGTGAAAGCTGGCAGATGATTGGTTCAGAGGGACATTCATAAGTAGGCATGTTTATTTACGCAATACTGTCATGTTTGTTGTGGAATTTGTGATTTAGTGCTGCTGAGTAGATCACACTGTCAATCAGCTGACCTTCTTTTGCCTTTTTGGTTCCGATGGCTCTGTAATGATGGAAAATAACCTCTTACAGTACATGTGGGTGATGTGATGATGTGTTGTTGTTATCATATTCCTTTACAGTACACTCCACAGTGCCACACTTTTCTTGTTTTATTTTCTCTCTGAAAACACAGTAATATGTATAAAAATGTGCTGATGAATTGGGGCCTTCTCAGGCCTTCATTGGGACATTAAAAATGACATGTCAATAGAAAACATCTGAGAACACCCATATATGCACAAGCCACTGCCACCTGTTGGTCAGAAAGAAAAGGGGGGAAAAGGAGGGGGAGGGGTTAAAGAAAAGAAGAGATACTAACATCCTCATTCAAGCCAGGATAGTCTATAGCTTTAAGAGTATAAATCCAAAATGTCTCCCTCTGAAGTAATTGCTGTAACACTTTACTGTAGGGTGCTGTTCACAAGGCTACATAACAGCTATATAAGCGTGTCATGACAGCTGACATAACTCTATATGACTGTTTATAAGGCATCATCTGTCATGAAGGCTACTTTGGCTGACTGATCAAAATTGGCAAATGTAACCTTTATGACAGATGATGCCTGTTGAAATAAACATTTATAAACAGTTATTTCAGTTGTCATGCCAAACTTATGTAGATGTCAATGCCCAATGAACAGTGCCATACAGTGAAGTATGAGTGTAATAACCTTAATCTGTTACCTCCTCTAATGGACTCTGGAAAAACCTCATTAACCATTGCTTGTGACGAGCTTTGTCTCAGATGTTTAGCTGCCTTATAATGCGTGGGTAGGGTAGTTAGGGTTCTGCGTAACAATAGCATTTTTGTGTTCAGATAATCTATCTCTGAACCTTTAAAGTACTTCTTATAACTTCAGCATTATTGGGCAGAGCTGATGCTGAGATTTTCATTGGGAGTGACAAGGATGGACAAGATTAGAAATGAGCAGATCAGAGGGACAGTGAAGGTGGACCAGTTTGGAGATAAAGCCAGAGAGGCCAGGTTGAGATGGTTTGGACAAGTGTTGAGGAGGAATAGTGGATATATTGGTCGAAGAATGTTGGAGATGGAGCTGCCGGGTAGAAGGAGAATAATGTAGTGAGATGTAGTGAAGGTGGACATGGAGATGGTTGGTGTAAAAGTAGAGGAGGCAGTGGATAGGGCAAGATGGAGGCAGATGATCCGCTGTGGCGACCCCTAAAGGGAGCAGCTGAAAGAAAAAGAAGAAGAAGATTATTGGGCAGAGCTAAACTGATGTAGGCTGAGTAGATGGGCATAACACCTTAGTGCTCCATGATCTGGTCTGTTTTTACTGTGTAGTTTTCATATGTAGACTGTATGGACTGGATAGTATGTTTAGAAAATTTACCAGGCTACATCAAATTTTATGTTCCAGACAATGTTTTTCCATTTAAATTCAGAAAAATCAACAGTAAATGTGCATTAAAATGTGCAGAAGTGTGTCTCTTGAGAGGTGCGTTCTCATATTTAATATAGAAAAATCCACAACGTGGAATTTGACCAGGGATGCCCAAACTTTGGCATAGGACTATAGCTAAAATTAACATAGTATGATGATGCTTCTCAGAAGAGAGAATTGGATTGAAAATATGTGTATCATCTCACCCCTACAGCAAAGCCACCTGTTGTGGAGGAGATGAGCACATTTTTCAGCATTGCACAACTGTCTGTAAGCAGTCTGTGAGGTTGTGTCTCATGGGTGGTGAAGGCTTGGCATCGAAGCCTGCCAGCTTTAGATGATCTCTATAATTAGGCCTCAAAGATTATGTACAGTCTTAGTTTTTTCTTGCTTTTGCACATCAAAGTATGACTGATATGAAAAGCGTCTAATTGTGGGGAATGTTTAAGCATTTCAGTGGAAGTGACAAGGCCACTCTTTCGTCATATGAAGCAAGGCAGTGCTGTATATTACGGGAAAATATCTTTAGCGCTTGTTTCCTCTTTTTTTAAGTGGGCTGTGGCTCCTCTGAATCAGTACCACACAGTCTGAGTGGAATCGTTTTGGCTGCTGTGTTTGTGCTGTGGCTCAGAAATGACAAGTGTCTATGCTGAGGAAGTATTCTGCTGTTGACACGACACAGCGCCTCGATGGTGCCATACGCTTGGCCTGTCCCTAAAGAGAATGCCTCCCTATTCCTCCATCTGTCAGTTGCTCATTTACTCACTTCTCTAAATCCCCCTTAAATTAACAGAAATGTGTCTGACTGACTTTCAGATCTTCTTAATACGTTTGACTTTGTGCCTCCTAGATAATCTGCAAAGGTCTAGACTTGTATCTTCATTAGTTTCTGAGATAAAGGGGTTTAAAAAGTGGGTGTGGCCTTTAACGTTGCCTTGCAGAAACTTTAGATCTTGGAAAAATCTAGAGCTTTGTCACTTTTCTACACTGTTTAAATATTAATACACAATTACTCAATGAGTTAGACAGTTACGCAACAGATTTACAGTTAGATTAAGGATGGACACAAACATTTTAGCCACAGATAAAGGCCAGGTTGAACACTCTCTTGAAGATTAAACAAGCCTATAAAATTTAACACTTAAGATGTGAAATGGTGAGTAAAAATGCTCTAAAAGTTTCTAAACAGTTTAAAACAATTTTCAAACTGTTTGAGCTGCAGCAGAACAACAGTAAAAAAAAATCCCAAATGACAGTATAGAAGTGTGAAATATAATTACAATAAATAATGGAATCAATTGCTTTTCATGACCAGCATTTCCCTGTTTTACACTGGATTTCATGGTCTGCATATTGCAATAATTTTCATATATATATAATATATATTACGTAAAGTGTTTTTATCACCATTTTTAGTTTTGGTTTTGTCCAAGAATTTTCATGTAAGTGCATCATAAATTTACTTTGTATTTGCATTATGTATCAACAGAATTGGAAAAAAAAAAACAAAAAAAAAACTTTTCCATATGCCTCAGTAGTCAGTTGTTAGTAGTTGAGGATTAATTAAAACCAACAAGCTTACAAACAATGTAATGTAGTCCAGTTACCACATTTACCACATGTTATTAGCCCAAGTTAACAAGCACATATGACCTGACTGGAGCTAGTTCAGCTACTTTGGCCCAACCACATAAAATGCAAGTGTAAACACACCCAACAGATACAAATCTAATCACTCAAATCACTTCAGGAGGTGGACATCCGGCTCTTTAAGACACATTTGATAACTGACACTCCTCCCAGAACAACCAAAATGCCTCCCAGCACAGCCGAAACCTCTCCCAGGACAACCAAAACTCCTCCCAGTGCAACCAAAACCCGTCCCAGTACAACCAAAACGCCTTCTAGTACAACCAAAACTCCTCCCAGTACAACCAAAACTCCCAGGACAACCAAAACTCCTCCCAGTGCAACCAAAACCCGTCCCAGTACAACCAAAACTCCTTCTAGTACAACCAAAACTCCTTCTAGTACAACCAAAACTCCTCCCAGTACAACCAAAACTCCTTCTAGTACAACCAAAACTCCTCCCAGTACAACCAAAACTCGTTCTAGTACAACCAAAACTCCTCCCAGTACAACCAAAACTCCCAGGACAACCAAAACTCCTCCCAGTGCAACCAAAACCCGTCCCAGTACAACCAAAACTCCTTCTAGTACAACCAAAACTCCTCCCAGTACAACCAAAACTCCTTCTAGTACAACCAAACTCCTCCCAGTACAACCAAAACTCCTTCTAGTACAACCAAAACTCCTCCCAGTACAACCAAAACTCCCAGGACAACCAAAACTCCTCCCAGTGCAACCAAACCTCCTCCCAGCACAACCATACCTCTCCCAGTACAACCAAAACTCCTTCTAGTATAACCAAAACTCCTCCTAGCACAACCAAAACCTCTCCCAGTACAACCAAAACTCCTCCCAGTACAACTAAAACACCTTCTAGTACAACAAAAACTCCTCCCAGTACAACCAAAACTCCTAGTGCAACCAAAAACCCTCCCAGTACAACCGAAACGCTTCCCAGCACAACCAAAACCCCACCAAAACAAGATCTGCTCCAACTACTTTTTTCTGTCATTTTTGTGGTGCTGCTTTTTTTTCCTTCGCGTCATTTGTGCCCAGAGAACTGTGGGTAACTGAACTTTGGAATATGGCTTATTAGGGGCTACTGGAGCAAGAAACACTTCATATATACAATTCAAAATATTTGAATAAAAAAAAAAAAAAACCCACCTGTTCAAAAATAATTTTTATAAGAAATAAAATTATTTTTTAATTAAAAGCTTGAGATTCCACACACAATAGTCTCTTTCTTATCAAATTCAAGTCATAATCAAATATCTCCTCTTCTAATATTAACCATTAATGGATTAAATGTTTAGAATCTGCACCTTTACACAATTTCTCCCCTTGTTGCTATGAGCTGTGAGTGAGAAATAATTTGAATAAAATTACAGCATGTTTTTGTTTTTGCCAGTACTAACTGTAACCCCAGTGTGAAAGCTCATTACTTTTGAGCTATTGTTGGTTGATAGGAGGCCTTCTCTGATTTCCCATGGGTTTATTTAGGGACTGAGAAGTCTTGTTGCCAAACAGCTTCGAGTCAGAATTCTGTATAATTCTCTGTAAAGCTTTGTTCATACGTGTTGGTCAGGTTGCTGCACAACTCCAAAGGGAGATGAATGATGAATTGGTGGCAGAAGAGGGTTTTTGCAGTAAACAGACTGTAGTTATGTTATTATTATGAGTAAGGCACTGAGAGCGGGTGGGGTAGGAAGTTGCTAATGAGAAAATAAAGCCAGAAGATGCTGAGTTAGTGAAAGCCAGTGTGTACAGTAGAGGAAACGGGTGTTAATTCTGCTCTGCTGTGACATTCCTGTGGTTTACAAGACGTGCTGTCATTCCTACGGTTTAGCAGATGAGCCCAAAATACTATTTAAAGGCAATTTTCCCCAAAATGCTAACATCGCTGGTGGTAGTTATTGGCTAGAAGGGATTGGTTAGCATTCTTTCAAGTGTGAAAGCCAATTCTAGCCCCATTATCCCTTACAAATCTATAGTTAATGTTGTTTGTTATTCTGTTTAAATGCAATTAATCAGTTACATAATTTATTAGACATATATGCGATGAATTACGTTTACATGTAGTCTGCAATATCCAGTGTTTCTTCTGGAATTAAGGGTATTAATCGGGCATTTGTGCTGCAGTAACAGCCTCTACTCTTCTGGGAAGGCTTTACACTAGATGTTGGAAATTGCTGTAAGCATGTAATTGAACATTAGTGAGGTCAGGTATTGATGTTTGATGGTCAATTTCAGAATCACTTTAAACCATCCCAAAGGTATTAGATGGAGCTCCATCACTTTAGAGAGTGCCGTTGCACTGCTCCACACCCAGGCTGGGGGGCTTTATACCCATCTAGCCCACAACTGGCATTGGGCAGGGTGACCTATGGCTCATGTTTGGTCCCTTTCTATTGGTCAGTGCATTGCTATGGAGGTTGTACAAGCTAGAGCAGTAGTGCACAATCCTGGTCCCGAAGATCTATCACCCTGTAGAGTTTAGCTCCAGCCCTAATCTAGCACACCTGGTTCAGGTAATAAAGGCCTTTAGGGACATCTGAATATTCAAACCAGCTGTGTTAGTTCTGTACTGTACTGGATTGAAGATCTCCAGGACCAGGATTGGACATCCCTGGGATAGAATATGGCTAGTCATGGTACCAGATGCTTTGAGCTCCACAAGAATGTCCTGTTTAAAGGAAATTCTAACTTTGGAATCGAATACAGTGTATCTGACCTGGATCATATGGCCTCACCAGACCCCTAAACAAACACCATGTAGTGGGTGACGTTTTACTCAAGACTTTGCTTGCTTGGAATAGATCTTAAAGAGAATTCAGAATGGCAGAATAACTCGATTAACTTAATAAGAGATCAGGCATGTTTTCTTGTATTTATTTATTTTCCAAATAGGGCATACTAAGGCCCAGTCCCATTTCACCTGTTGTCCCTACCACTCAGCCCTTACTCCTCCGTTTTGCATGTTCACATCTAGGGTCAGGGTGTAACAATTTTTGTTAAGATAGAGGGGTAGAGTGAAGGGTTAGGACAACATGCCCCTCCAAACAGAGATTTTACAGAGGCACACTCCAAACAGTGTTATGAGATAAAAAGAAAACTGGCTGTGCAAGTGACCAAAGCAACCCACAAATGTGAGAATTTTCTCCACTGAAAATGACACTAAGGATGTTATCTTAGTTTAATATCGGTTCAGGTCCTTTTCTTCATAGCAAGCATTATAAAATCGCTGGTAATATGCTGATTTCTTGGTAGCTAGCAAGCTAAATTTCCCATTCTGCCTCAGGCATCAAAAAATAAGTACCCTTTTACAGTCGCAATATCAGGTTGAGCTCAGCTCTTTCAGTATTTTCTAGATTAACGTGATTGTGGTTTTGTTTCATCTGCTTTGTGAAGCATTCCACATCATGCTTATTGAATTCTGCTACTTTCTGGGCAGTTCCAATGCTGTATCCTTCTTGTCAAAGGACATGATGACCTTAGGCTCACACGCCAGAGTGTCTCGTTCTATTAGTCAGTGCTTTTTTATGGAGATTGTACAAGCTGTGTCAGCAATGCGTTACCTTACAGTATCTGAACGCCTTCTTCAGAAGGTTGTTGTTGTTTGTTTATTTTTTTTTAGCTGAAATTGTGTTGATGTTATCTAGTTCATTATGTGTAATCATTGTATACACTTGAAGCAGGTAAAGTTTGTTTTTACCCAAAAATGAATGTAAATGCAACAATAATTTTTTGTCAAGTTTATTTTCTAATAAGACATCTGCTTTTGGTGAGTTTAGAATCTGCACTTTTTGCATAATATCTCCACTTTTTTCAATGAGCTAATAAAACTTTTGTTATTATGACTGATTATAACTGGCCCTTCTCAGGTTTGTTACTATATTTTAAAGGATAATATATACTGGTACTGACATTAAAATGTTGATATTGACTCTTGCTTTTCGGTCGTTGATGTCTGTTTGCCAGCTGCGGTAATTTCTCACGCGGATATTTGAGATTTCTTAGAAAATACCACAAGATGTTATGCTATGATGGCTGGAATGCAACGTTCAGCACCCTGATCATCATTCTGTCAGCAGCCGAGCACTCGCTGCTGAAATATGGACATTATATTTGCGGAGGAAAAAAAGTAAGAGGGCGCACCTGTCGCAGGACTGCGCCTGTGGAGTGGCAGGCAAATTGCATTATGCGGCCGCACACATGCTGCGATTTGATATACGGCCGCGTGTCACACGCTCCGGCGTGTGTAACTCAATCACGCAGGGTGTGAGGAGAACGCCTGGCTTCAGGCCCGAGCACAAATAGGTTCTCTGCACACACACACTCACAAACACACGTACATTACAGGGATGCCGGTGCGTCGGGCCTGGCGCTGGCACTTTCCCCGGAGACCGCAGATCCATTTCTCGGGCCGCAGGTGGAGGAGCAGCAGCTGTCTTCCTGTCGGCTCAGGCGGACTAGGCGCCATGATTTATGGCGCGCTGTGCTGTGGCCGAGCAGCTCTGAGTCAAGAGACTTCAATCAAGCTACTGCTGAAGCTTCAGTAATGTATGAAGCTTGTGTAAAGCTTCGTGTAATAAATGACATCAAGTCCGTTAACATCGTAGCTGAGCAATATGTTCATCTACGCTGCAGGTCAAACGTTTTAGGACATCTTACTGCTGTCATATCATGCAAAACATGATTTCTTTTAGCTTTTTAGTTGGATTTGGTGTGTAAACATTGTTGAAGTTTTAAAACATATAAAACAGAACGATTTCCATCCAAACAAAGCTGCTTAGGTATTATAAGGCTAGAAACGCACTTCACTCAAGGTTTTGCGTTCATGAATGTGTCAGGATGCGATTTATAATGAAGCATAAGCACAAGCTGCATTCTGAGTGTTACAGCAAGGGGCACTAGTATGAAATCTAAGCCTGTCCATGTGGTCAAGTACGCTGTTTCAACTGCCACGGCGGACAAACAGTTTTGTCTCAAGCAAAAATGTTTCACTTCCGTAAACATGTATGATATATCATGGCCTTTTCATTGCAACAGGACAAGTAAAGCAGATCGCTACCCTCTGTTGTCCATGTTTAGCTTTTGAGGTCGGTTGCATAGTATAGTGTAGTGGAGTGGACTGGAGTGGAGTGGGTAACGCCACTGCCTCTCGGATACTGCAGACTGGGGTTTGATGCACTCTGCGGTGTACCAAAAAGTGTCAGGACTCTCAACACTACCTCTGCCTACTTGTGTTTTAAAATAAAAAAAAAAGAAGAAATTCCAAGTCACTCTGTAGCCATAAATGTACTATTCAGCATGAAAATCTGAATCAGTAGAGCAATGAGGGAAAGAGTGAGAGACAGAGTGATATTGGACAGTGGCATATAGATGTGGGGTGATCACTGGGAGATGAGAAGAAAAAAGTGTTTGTTTAATTATTGGTTTATTTATTTATTTTTCCTGCTGTCTTCCTCTGAACATCTGCTCAGCTGCCCTTCATTAACACGCTGAGCTGATTCACACTGGAAACCGCACTGGCTAATGACACGCAGACTGCATGCATCTCAAACTCACTCTTAAGAGTGTGTGTGTGTGTGTGTGTGTGTGTGTGTGTGTGTGTGTGTGTGTGTGTTAGGCTTGAGCTGATTGACGGTAGCATTGTAAATTGTAGATTGTCAATCAGTTGAAGTGATTTAAATGTCAACGACCCATCTGCAGGGCATCGTATCATTGATTTCCTATACTGTTTCTTATACTTACTGATATCTTATATCTATATAATATAATATATATATATATATATATATATATATATATATATATATATATATATAATATACTGATATCTGTATATTAGTGTGTATTATGTGTAAAATGTGTGTGCTCTATACACTGAATGCGCAAATGTGAAAGTATTGTAAATATTTTTTAAAAGTAGCCCAGGGGTTTTGCCTAATTATGGCAAAGTGACTACATACAGTACTGTCCAAAAGTCAGAGAGCAGCCTGTATTTATTTCATTTCCAGTGAAAATGGAAATAAAGTTATTCATATTTCGGCATCATGAGAAAAAGCAGAAAAAAAATTACACAGAATCCTCAATGACTAAATCTATTATCAGCTGTTTGAGTGTTTAATGTGTCACTCTTTCCCTTTATTACATCTTCTATTCTTTTCAGGAGACTCGCTTGCAGTTTCTTAAAGAATCTGCAGAGACACACCCAAAGTTCAGTCTTAGAAGTCGGATGATCATTTTTTGAAGTAATCAAACACATTCAGTGATGTTGAGGTCTGGACTCTGGGGTGGTCATTGTTCGGAGAGCACCAGCAACTTTTGATTTGCACATTTTCTTATTTTGAATATCACTGCACCTTTTTTTTTTTTTACATAATAACAGTTTATAACAGTTGATGCACTTTCAGATCAGACCCCTCCTGCTACAGTAATGAAGGACGCTGACTGTGTTGAGGTGGGTCTCTGCCATCATCTGGCTTGCTTCTGCACTTTCTCTCTGCAGGGTACCTGTGTCTGAAATAGCTACGTGGGCCCTTATAATGAAACCACCTGGAGAGCTTTCTCACAGGCTAGGCGCAGCTTGAACATCTGTCTGCACATGTTGCCTTAATACTCCTGTCTCCTCTGTGGCCTAATTTCTTTGTTGTGCCTCATCTTTCTCAGGCCGTATGATGGTTTTCGGCTAATTCCCTCTCTTGCCGGGAATGCTGTGGTTGTTTTTTATGAACAGATATATGAACTTCATTCCCACTGTAGGCTTCTGAGCACAGAGAGTAGCCGCTCCAGATGTGTTTCTGCATGTACATGGTTTAGAATGGAATGCTTTATCCTTGCACCTGGTCATTGACCTGTCACATTTATTACATAATCACCCAATCGCTATAAATTAATCTTATTGCAGTCATCAGCTTTCACAATCATATATTTACATCAACACATAGAGGGCAGCAGTGAGTACTGTTTGTTTATTTGAGCTCGAGCTGTGCCTGTCGTCAGTTGGGATCTACTCAGGACTAGTTGTATCCAGTGAACAACAAAAGATAATTATTTATAGGTAAATTAATTGTCTAATTAAATTTCATGATAATGACTGGTGTAATTGTACAGTCATACAGTTGTTCTGTAACTACTGTACAGTGCAGAATAATTTGGTTAGGTTGGGTTAATGATGCAGGGATTAATCGATTGGACCAAAAGGAGTTGATAAACAATAATACAATCAAAAATGGTGCATTTCAGACCGGATTCAGGCCAGTATTCCACGTACAGCCTCAGGTTCAGTTTGGGCTTGGGTCAGGCTCTGGTTTGTTTTTTAGTAATTGAATTTTTTTATGTAGTGTTTATGTTACTCCATGTAAACAGGGCAATTTCCAGTCTAGGATTACCACTTGGGTTTGACCAAATTAGCTCTTTAATTTTGTGCCCTGCAGATCCATAGTTAGTGGGACGATTCAGCACTTCAGTAATACTGGAAGCAAAGCATGAAATTGAAAGTCAGCAGTTAATTGACACTGAAAACTGTGGCGATGTACTTGTCACGTCTATTGGTCTTGCATTGGTCTATATATATATATATATATATATATATATATATATATAGGCTCTCTGAGGATTCATTAGTAAAGAAAAGGGTTCCATATAGAACTATGTACACTCAAAGAACCCATTGCATGGTTGAAAGCATTTTTAGGTTGATGGAAAATGTGCTGTTTTGTGTGGAACCTTGCTGGAAAATATTCTATATAGCACTAATATAGGTTATTCCGTTGTAACAAGCTTAATGCCAAAACAATATAAGATCCTGTTTGGTGCTATATAGAACTTTTTTCAAAAAGGTTCTATACGTACAACATATGAGCCATATGTGATGGGAAAATTCAAACAAGAAGATAAAAAACATTTTCCCTGAAGTATATTATTACATATTTGGCTCCTATTTCACTGTAAACCTGCTGTGAGAATTTGTGGAGCTGTAATGTGAGAGCTTAATGTGGTTTGTCCTCAAACCTTTGAGGATTCATTTCTATTAGTACTTTAGCATCCGAGCACTAATTTTAGCTTGACTGGACCAGCACAAAGGTTTTATGGCCATGAAAAAAAATTAATTTGCCCAAGCAATGTGTGTCCATGTATTTGGGGGTGGAGCTTCTGAAGGAGCACTGAAGAGAGAGCTGTGCTTGTTTTTTTGTTAAGAATCTGCACCCTTAAATGTGGCCTCCAGCTTTGCCTTCAGTTGGTATCAGCTATTGGCCGATTGTTTTCAAAGGCATTCAGCGATCGGTATCAGCACCAAAATCATCGGTCCGTCTCTAATGATAATAAGTATTATCATATTGCCCAGCTGGACTTCAGCACTAGTTCTATACCTTCTATTAAATTAACCCCCTAACATCCCAGGTGTATTACTTACTAAGGCTTATTATTCAGTAACTACAAGCATTTTAATGCAAGCTGGCTAAGCTGTTCTTAGGTTATAGAAGTGTGTAATAAAACTTTTGGCCTGCTGGCGAACCCATGGCCTGTTAAGGGGTCAAAGAGGAAATGGGTGTGGGCTTTCATGTTTGAGAGAAGTGTGTACTGATTTTGACTGTAAAATGTAGGTTCCACAGATAAGAAGCATCAACAGAATGAGGCCTCTCCACCTTTATTGTAATATCTATATGGCCAGTATCTAGGATCACATTATATGACGTAAATACATGGTGTTATATGGTTCTATACAATCCGGGGCACTTATGAAACAGCAGTGCTAATGCTTCTGTAAGGTGAAGTCGTCTTTTCACAGCAGTAGGGAGGGTTCTGGAGCCAAACCAGCAGTTTGGGAACGCCTCTTGAATGTGTGCACTCCTAATCAAGAGTGTAAACATGGCCCGCCTGCAGAGCGTGGCCTTCTTCCTGCTGATAGAGAAATGAATAGGTAGTGAAAGGTCTTACAGATTAAAAACTGATTTAAGGAGTGCAAACAGTTTAAGTAACAAGAGTTCATTGAGGAACCATTAAAGTGAATAGAGGCTGAAATCAGCAGCCGAACCTTCAGATGTTTGATATACTGCTAATTATGCGTTGCTATTTATGTTTCAAAGGTCAGAGACCACACTCTCCTTTTTATAATTTAGTACAAGTTATTCATTTTTTTTATCATCAGGGGGAAAAAATATACAAAAATGACATAAACCTCAATAACTAAATATATCAGTGTTCAGTGTGTCACTCTTAAATTATTAATTTTTTTAATAATTTAAATTTATTATTAATAAAGCATCTACTCTAGTTGATCATTTTCTGAAGTAATCAAAACACATTCGGTGATGTTGAGGTCTGGACTCTGGGGTGGTCAGTCCGTTGTTCACCTTCTTTGTTTGATGTGTCCATCTCCTTTTCTCAGCGAGGTTCTTCTTGACAGCTACACATCCTTTCAGACCCATAGAGCTAAGTCATCCTCCCACAGTGGAAGGATGGACAGAAACACCGGTGGATGTTTTCAGATCAAAAAAGCTTGATTTTCTCCTCTCTCTCAAAGATGAAAGCTTTAAGTGCTGTTTATCTGATGGGGGCAGTTTTGGTGTTTACAAGATCTTCCAGGTGGTTGTTAGGAGTCTCATCTTCTCTGTAGCTTTTAATCCATTTTTGAGTTTTGGAAATATGATAGCTGTGAGATCTTTGGGAAGCTTTTGCTTTGAGGCTTTTTTGTCTTTAATTGCTGTCTTGACCGAAAATTAAATAAACAAAAGGCGTGCACAATTCTGTGTATGCATACAGCATATACATGACACATACATTTATGCATTAAGTTAGCTGTTATACATAGATACATAGATAACTGTTATTTAAATTGATTCACCTACCAAAATTCCAATACTTATTACATTAGCCTCTTCGTGCTAAAATTCAAATTTAATCAGTCTTAGAAATAACATTTGCATCAATAAACATCACAAGCTATAAGGTAGTTCTGTTTTCACAGCAAGTCCTCATTTCAGTCTGTGAACTCAGTCATTTATGAGTTTATGACAATTATGAAAAACATGATTAAACCAACAGTGTGAGAAACCAGACTGTCCCATGTTTTACTCTCATTTCCTGTCAGCATGTTTTGGTTTATGCGCTTTAATTGGATATTTAGGGATGCTATCAGTCAGACGTGATTGAGCAGCTGTTTTATTAGCGTCCCGTGCTGACAGTGAGCGGCTGACAGATTGGGGCACTCTTATGGTTAATGATGTGTGCAAGCTGTAAAAACACAATCAGACACAAAGCGTTTAGTTTTTCTCACGCTTCTGCCATCCTTGTTTACTTGGAGTTCTCAATATAATCGGGACAGAACTAGAACATCAGAAAGCCATGATGCTGGAGCTGCTGACTCACTGTCACATTATTCTGATTTAACTTTCTTTTCTATGAATGTAGGGGGCCTACATGATGACGTATTATTATTATGGAGATAATTTATGTCATAATGCACATTTCTGAGTTCTTTTAGACCAACTATAGAGCACATGTAAACAACAAGCTGTGCCTTATCTGCATAGCTACAAGCAGCTGATTGGATCACTATTATGTCTAAGCTATTATGTCATTTTATCAATTTTTTATTTTTTATTTAATTGTTTGTTTTGTTTTTGTTCATGAACCTCAAAAAACCTCAGTATTGTGATTCCTATCTAGTATCATGATATTTTAGCCATTTTAGACAGATTCCATCACAAATTTTTGCAGTCTGTTCCTGTGAATATATTTAACGCATGAATCAGTCTTTGTATTGCTCCAGTTGTAATTCCTTCAGTCAGTAAAATGGCCTGAGTTGACCTGCTTGAAATAGATTGTCAGTATTTGACAGTGAAGAGGTTCTAAATACCATCTTGAATCTTGTAGGCTTTAATTTTGGTTTCCTGTATGGCCTCAGGAAGGACTGAGGGCTATTTTCTGGCTGTTTTTAGACCAATCAGGCTCTGATGAGCTACAGAGAAGGTTCAGCTGATGAACCTTAAATTTAAAGAATACATCAAAATGAAATATAAGTCCTGTTGGAGTTCTTATACACTGTGTCCACTCACTGTCCACTCTATTAAACACTCTTACCTTGTTGGTCCACCTTGTAAAGTCAGAGACAACAGCACATCTGCTGCTGCACAGGTTGTGTGGTTTTCTACTACACTGCACCAACCAGCACCTTCAGCAACTTTTAGTCATCCTCTAATACTTCATTAGTGGTCTCAGGATGCTGCCCACAGGACGCTGTTGGCTGGATGTTTTTGGTTCTCAGTCCAGCAGCGACACTGAGGTGTTTAAAAACTCCAGCACCACGGCTCTGTCTGATCCACTCGCATCAGCGCAGCACACACTAACATGCCACCACCACGTCACCACGTGGTTACCAATAATTCCCATTTACTCTGTTTCATGTTCAATTTTAATGGATTTCTACTTTTCTGAGTATTTTCAAATGATAATTTTAATTACTCAAGTATATTAGTTAGTAAATCAGTCTACTTTTTTTCAGTTAACATTTATTTCCTTTTTTGGGTTTAATGTCATTCTGTAGTGTTGGATTGGCTGTTCTGCTGTACTGTTGATCACTTTTTCCACTTTGGAGCTTTTTATTTTGTGCGAAAAGGTTCCAAAAACAGAAGAACAGAGCTATGCAAACTTCAGCTCCTGCTCTGATAGATGCTGGATTCATGTGTTTTTTTTTTTGTTTTTTTTTTTTTCCCAGTGCATGTGCGCCATCATTCAGTGTTACCATGGCAGCAGCGCCGAACAGAAGTTAAAGCCTGTAAATGGAGGAAAAGCAACACATCTCACCTTTTTCGCCTTCATCTCACTCTAATAATGAACAGCTGAGAGCTGATCAGAGTTAATTATATTCATGGCGAAAGCTCGTTTTGCTCATTAGTCTGTTTGATGATGATGCACGTGATTCATTCACATGACGTTGCTGAGTAGGATGTGCACATGCGGGTCATTTCAGGACACCGGTTCGTTCACATTGATTTGAATCACTTACCTAAATGAATGTGAACAATCGTGTCAGAGAGATCGAATTTGAGCAAAAAATCAGATTTAAGTAATGATGCTTGTAATGTGAACAAAACCAAAGTGGCTCTGGTCGGATTTGAAAAGATCAGATTTGCATGTCCACACAGCTCTGAAAACATCAGAGTCACATTAGGGCAAAAAACTGGATTTGTGCCACTTCAAGCTGGTAACGTGTAGCTTAACACGTTCCTCTACAGTTCTTGAAGTCAGTCAAGACTTTCTCAGTCACTGACCTGCTATTTTTCCACTTCTACTCCAGCTGTTTGGTAAGAGTTTTAATTTTAGTGCAGTCATTCTTCCTCTGAAGCAACAGTGCTTATTCTGGAGGAAGGATTAGGGCTACTACTTAAACTGCTATAGTACCGTCTCCAAGCAAAAGCGAGATCTCCTACGTTTCGGGGTCTATAACCAGACTGCTGCAGAGAGCAGTTGTCCCCCTGTATTTTTAGCACCATGCGGCTTTGCAGACGTAAACATGCACTTGTGGCCTCCAACGTGCATCATCTCCGCAATCCTCGGCCTAGCGGTTCTGAGAATTATGCTCTGAGACTCCTGAGGCCTCAGGATTTAAAAAACCGCAACCTTCTTTGTGTGACTTAGATGCTTTATTTAAGAGTCAAAATAGACAAAGTAACCTGAAGAGAACAAACTTAGCTGACACTTTAAAACTGCAGACTAAATGATGATGAGACATCTGTCTTCACTCTTAAAGAAGATGGTTCTTCAAGGGTTCTTTAACCACGAACGTGGTTCTGTATAGAACCATGGACACTTAAAGAACACTTTGTATGACTGATGTTCTTTGCATCACCAAAGGGTCCTTGAGATCGAAGGAGAATGTGCTGTAAATGGTTCTATATAGAACACTGTTTGAAAATGGTTCTGTGTAGTACCAAAAATGGTTCTTCTATTGTTACATGCCAACAAACCCTTTTTTTGTTACTCTATAGAACCCTTTTGGAGTGTTTATAACCTAACTCAGATATCAAGGGTATTGGGGTTCCCTCTTTTTGTTTCTTCTCTTTTGTACGAAATATTGAGGTAGTAACTCAATTTTGTTTATCTTGCCAAGACTTTGAAATACTATGTCAAGACTATGAGCTAAGACATTTCAGTAAACTAAGAAATAACAATTTGTGTTATAAGATACTAAGTCTTCTTTATGACACAGTCAATATTTGGAGAAATGAGTCAATGTTTCAATATTTTTTTCATAGTAAATCAATATTTTGAGAAAGAATTCCCTATTTTGACATAGTAAAGCCCTATTGGAGCTAAAGTAGTTTCAGATGGACTAGTTTTAGCTGGACTATGGATTAGTTTGGATTAGAGGAGGTCCAGTAATGTCATTTGTGCTTCAATTGGCTGGCTAGTTCGTACGGGATAAAGGATTTGTGTAGATTCTCCATATCACCCCAAACAGCCTGAATCACACTGTCGTGTGGCCGTTTACCTCATTGACATGCAACACGTGGCAATAAGATTTCTGAGCAATAACAACACACTGTGAACAAAATTGAAGCACCTTTGAAGAATGTTGTGTTCCAGAGGTTATTTAGTTGTAACCTGAAGATAAGTGATATTAATTGTTCATTCATTTCTCAATTTAAATAAATAAATGTGGAAAATATCAATCTATCAGTAACAGTTGCTGAAGGTGCTGGTTGGTGCAGTGTAGAAGAAAACATCACTGGCCTTGTTATTTAAGTCTGGGGTTCGATTCACCATCTGGGCAAAAATTGAATTTGCACATTGTTTTTAAAAGGTCGTTTCTGGGGCATTTTAAATTGACAGCTAAGGGATTTTAAAATTTTGTTTTAAGAGAGTTTAAGTCAAAAGAGCACTTGTAAAGTTTCTAAATCATGTACATTATTATCATTATAACAAAGGAAGAAAAGATATAATTACTTCTTCAGATCAGAGAAAAAATTTGAATGTAAAAAACAGGCGTATGATGTTATCATGAACACTGAGTCTAAATAGTAAAATCATGCTATTTACACTAAGTTTGCATAGCAACATCATTCTGTTTGCACCTACAGAATTATTCATCTTTTATTTATCTGTTATAATTGTCTAAAAATCAACTTGAGCTTTAGTGTCATTGTCAGGTCCTTGTTTGGAACATGGTTGACCGCTCAGCAGGCACTAGGTTTCACAACATGTCGTTAATGGAAAGCTCAGGCTGAGCGCTGTTCAAACAGCCGGATCTGGCAGGCAAGCGCAGGCATTTAGTATTTGTTCTTAAAAAGTGTCAGATTAAAATACACAGCAGCCTGTGCCTCCTTCACCTGACTGGAGTTCATCATTCACTCTGCGGCAGCTGAGAATGGCTTTAGACCTGAGGCCGGATCAGGTGACGGAGGGAAGTGAAGATTAACGAAACAAACACTCATAAACTCCTCCCTCACAGTCACTCCATCGCTCGCCTCAACACAGGCGCACCCTACACAGGGGCCGAGTATGTGTACACATGAAAGGCATATACACATTGCAGGTCATTGAGTTTCAGACTGGTTAAAACTTTAAAGATTGATCATTACATAGTCATGACAGCTAAATCAGGCACGGAGATTCTATATATTTTTTCATTTTAGGTAAATATTTTACACTGCATGCACGTTATTCATTGGCAATAATACATGAACGCAGTATTAGGACTCTTGCTGAGGGTGATATGCGCTACTGTTCAAAAGTTTGGCATCGTCTTCAATAAAGCCAATTTTGGTGCAGATGTATATATTAAAGCAATGAGCCACAAGACTGATTAGAGCAATAAGCTGTGGGAACTGCGTTCTTAAGCACGACGCGAAGCTGTCTCTTCCCCATGGTAAAATCACTGTAACCCATGGCCTGAAGTGGCTTATTCCTTTAATAAAATTTGGCCAACATAAAATATGATAAAACACACATTTTTCTAAGTGATAATAATCAACATAAAAGTATTCCACCAAAAAATTTTGTTCCTTCAGAGTACGGTATAAATGCCAAGCAACCATGCACCACTGAATGCAGAGAAGATCGTTCGGTCACCTATCCCTAGATATTGGTCATTTTATGAACTTTTTAACTTTTTGTAATATAACAGTGAACATACAATAACACAACACTGTTTAATGCAAAGACCTTCAATTGATAAACATTTTTTTGTTCACCAAATTAATACCAAGAGTCTTATTTAGCACCAGGCATGCTGGGGATGAATCTCAAATGGTGCTCTGCTCCCTACATACTGCACTACTTGAGAATTCAAATACTGGATCCTGCAGCCCAACAGTGCATAATATATCTAAGAAATACTCAAAAATAGTCATAAAATTATTTGAATTCAGCCACATCCATACTCGACAAATAGTGCACTACTGAGCTGTAGACGCTAGAATTTCAAAACTTCCATAGCTAGCAAACTATTTAGGGAGTATGTAAGCCGTTTGGGACTCAGCCTGGGGTTGACATGACTTTGGACTGCAGTGACACTGATGTGGTGGTGGTATGTTAGTGTGTGTTGCGCTGGTATGAGTGGATCAGACACAGCAGTGCTGCTGGAGTTTTTAAACACCTCAGTCTCACTGTTAGACTGAGAAAAGTCCCCCAACCAAAAAACATCCAACCAGCAGCATCTTGTGACCACTGATGAAGGACTAGAAGATGACCAACACAAACTGTGCAGCAGCAGATGAGCTATCATCTCTAACTTTACATCTACAAGATGGACCAACAAGGTAGGAGTGTCTAATAGAGTGGACAGTGAGTGGACACAGTGTTTAAAAACTCCAGCTGCACTGCTGTGTCTAATCCACTCATAAGAGCACAACGCACACTAACACACCACCACCACGTCAGTGTTACTTCAGTGTTGAGAATGATCCACCACCCGCTCTGTGGGGGTCCTGTTGAATTCCTGACCATTGAAGAACAGGATACTATATCATGCAGAGAAACAGATGGAAACAGTCTGTAATTGTAGGACTACAAAGTGTTCCTATATGGTCAGTGGTGATGATAGAGCTCATAAAATGGATAAAGAGTGTAGGTACAAAGAGTACCTGATAAAGTGACCATTTAATGAACATGGTCATAGAATATCCACTTAGCTGAAGTCCTTTTGCCAAGATGAAGAAAAACGGAGAAAATCTGAGAAAATCAATATTTTATTTAACAATAAACATTTTCATAGATTCCCTTCATGGTTGTTATAGTTTAACTAGATACATTTAAAGTAGACTAATTCTCAGGTGTTCTCAAGATTACACTGTAACAGTTAGTCCAGTTATATTAATAGTTAACCACTAGACTTTCACCCCCTGTATAGGAATGCTGTAAACCGTCTGGCGAAATAATTTTGTGCTTCCATTCCAGGACATAAATGATCTCACAGTTCTCATTCAGTATTTCTGAATCCCCATTGATCATAATAGATAGGTGTGATACTTCCTGCACTTGAGCTTCCAGGCAACTCTCTGTTATCTGCCCGGTTATTAAACTGTATTTTTGTCGACACTGTATAATTACTAGCTTGATTATTAGATTACTAACAGCACATTTTCTCAAGTTCAAGTTGGGTTCAACTCAGATAAATAAAACTCTCTTTGTTGGTCATAAACAGGAGAACCAGGGTTCATCATGACGACAACACAAATATAGCCATTTTATTTAATATCCAAAACCACCAGTGAGCCAACACGTGTCTTTTGAGCAGTTGGTTATGATGAAAAAATGGGAAAATGACTTGTGTGACAGAGACACTATATAAATGAAACATATTGTCTGAAAAAATATAGACATTTTAGCTCCTGTTCAAAAGTGTTTTAATACATTGTCTCAGACATCAGGCAGTGTAGTCATAACCGTTGTCATGTAATAACTTTCTGTGAGGGTGCTTTTAGAGGTGGATGTCTGGATCCTATTGCTACCAGAGTGACAGTTCTGACAATTCTGACTCTGTTTCTCCAGATCAGAGTTGAGTTTCCCACCAAACCACTCTGAACAACTTTGTTTGCATCTTACCCATTCAGTTAAGCAGAACTTTTGTTGGAATTCCATTTTAATGCTCAGTTTAAATGGTAGGATTTTCACAATGGTGCCACTACATCCAAAAGGGGCAGTTGTGGGCTGGAGTTTAGGGATTGCCGGTTCGATCCCCAGGGCCGACAGTCCATGACTGAGGTGTCCTTGAGCAAGACACCTAACCCCCAACTGCTCCCCGGGCACCGTGGATAGGGCTGCCCACCGCTCCGGGCAAGTGTGTGCTCACTGCCCCCTAGTGTGTGTGTTCACTAGTGTGTATGTGGTGTTTCACTTCACGGATGGGTTAAATGCGGAGGTGAAATGGGTTGTGGGATTAAAGTATCACTATTTCACAAAATTCTATTCACATTTTCAATAAAAAAAGAATAAATTATCAACAGTCAAAAGAAGTCAAAAGAAGGCTTTCTTAATGATAGCTTTATAAAAAAGATTTTACGTGTAAAAAGAATAAAAAATTTAGTTTTTTGATTGGGTTTAAATTGAGAGGAATGCCTTATATGGACAGTCAGTTGAGTCACACTTTTTGAATGAACTAAATAGTAAATTGGGGCCTTTTTTGTATACCCCATAACATGGCTGAACTCCACCAGTTGGCAGTGTAGCGCTTGTTTCTCAGGTTTTGGTCAGCACTAATCTGTTTATTCCAAAGAAGAAAGCATAGAATGACTACTGCAGCTGGCTGAACATTTTACACTCTCATCTCTGTAGATTTGGAATAGAACTTTCAGTATAATTTATTGAAATTGTCAGGTTTGGTAGCACCTAGCAATGTAAAAATAAATAAATAAATAATAATATCACAACACTTGAAGAAGTTTTCATCATCCGTGTTATGTCATGATGTATATTTTTCCTGCCATTTGATAAGTTGGAAAGAAAACATAAAAAGCTATGAATGCAACGATTTGTTTTCACACACATTTTCTAAGCCACTTATCCTCCTGAGTTGCCTGGGATGTTGAACAGAAGATAGAAAACATTGTGTGCATGATGCCAGTCCATTATAGGGCAGACACACAGACATACCCATTCATACATATTCACACCTAGGGCCACGAACTGTGGGAAGAAACCCATGCAGACACAGGGAGAACACGAAAACTCCACACAGAAAGGACTCTGGTAGCTCGGCCGGGGAATCAAACCCTGGCTGTGCCATGATACCACAATGTGTATTCAGCATTTCACATATTGTGCTACACTAAATCCAATTAAACAGGACAAATTATTCTCTCGTCTATGCTTAGAAAACCATATTTACAATTACAGCATTTAGCAGATGCTCCAGATG
The DNA here is from genome assembly GCF_015220715.1 of Pygocentrus nattereri. NCBI lineage: Eukaryota > Metazoa > Chordata > Actinopteri > Characiformes > Serrasalmidae > Pygocentrus > Pygocentrus nattereri. The sequence continues at coordinate 30,679,121 of NC_051218.1, read as the reverse complement.
ATCCAGAGTGACTTAGGAAAGTGCTTTGTTGCTACTTTATAGAAAGTGTCTTTGCTAGTTGGAGTAAATGCTACTCCTGAGCTCAGATATTTCTAGAAACAAAAGAACATGTTGATACCTAAAGAAGAGAAACACAATTAGATGTGGGGTAATACATTTCAATAAGTACTTATATTAGTGCTCACATAAGTGCTGTCCAAAGAGATGGCCTTCAGTCTGCGTTTGAAGACCATGAAAGAGTCTGGTGTTCGGATAGCCAGTGGAAGTGTGTTCCACCACCTGGATGCTAGGACAGAGAAGAGCCTTGATGCTTGTCTTCCATGCAGTTTGAAGGATGGATGGTGACTTTACTTATTTACTTACTTAGTTTACTTATTTACTTACTGGTGAGGACCAGAGGAAGATGGGTTCCCCTTATGAGTCTCTCTTGGGGGCTCAGACCTGGATTTTGATGTAAAAAGCGCTGTATAGATAAATTTGACTTGGACATATTGTGATGTAATTTATCATGATAATTATAAAATTTGTCATATTGCCTAGATCTAGTATGAGCAGACTAACTCTTGTCAAATATCAAATGTATTGTTTTCCAGGTAACAAGTATGCTGAAAAATGCTATGTGGCTAGGCTAGCAAAATTAGATCTCAAAAACAGACGATTAGCATGCGTCTTAAAAATTTGAGCCACTTTTCTACTTTGGAAAAATATGTTTCAGATAATGCTTTACAAATTTGAATATCACATTAGATTGAAATGCCCATTACTACTATCATTCATATAGGCTTTAAACTTTCTATTGATGTTTCCTTTACTAGAATGTTTGCTTTCAAAAATAAGCATTTCAGTTTATCAGAGCTTTACATAAGCCAGGCTTTCTAACAGAGTCATTACAGCTACCCTACAAACTACACTCATATAAACACATACACGTGCATACAGATGCAGATGAAGAGCCGGCAGCGATCCCCGTGGAGAGCCAGCGCAGCTGTGCTAGGCAAGCTCAGAGATGTCTCGTGTCTATCAGAGTCTGGTGTTAGGCTAGATACAGATGTTTTCATGTGCATGTGGAAGAAGCAGCTGGCTAAAGAGTGTTGAAGAGAGTGCTTTTAAGCGGAAAATGAGAACGTTTAAACGTTGGCTAAGGCAGGCTCTGATTTAGTGTATCCCACTATTCTGCTGACAGCGGGGTCTTCTCCTGCAGGTGGTCCACTGTAGTATGAAAGCTTTATCTTTGCAGTGGACTTTCACCCTGGCAGGTTAATGTGAGATTAGAAAGGTTTCTTGACATTTAATTGGCCACCCACCTCGATGAGAATGGACTCCGGAGCCTCTTTTTTTTTCAGGGAGGTGGAAAACTGACACATAGGCATTTCATTTGTGCTGCCTTTGGTGGGCCTATTAGCAAGGAACTCTGATTAAGTGACATTTCCTGAGAGAAGATGTAGGGCCAGACTGGGAAAGCAAGAATAATAAAGCTAATTTGTTTATTTAGTTTCCAACATTGTATGGCATACTGATGGATATAAAATGGTACTTGTGTCCATGATTTTAGATAAAAATGTTATACAGGCTCAGAAAGTCTCTTTGATATTGCAAAAGGGGAATTCCATCCGTTTTTCAACAGTTCTGCATGACTCAGTGGTTGAGATGCAAACAAAGAGTGATCTAATGTGAAATGGTTCATTGTAGTGAAATAAAATATACAACGTATACTGACCAAAACCACCAGAGAACCTACGCCTTCTGATTTGGTAAGTTTATCTAAAACAGAGCATTTTAACCAAACCACTCTGAATGACTGTTACTAAGAGAATTGGAACTTGTTTCAAACTTGGTGGAATTCCTCTTTGAAAACTCAACACAGTTTAATGCATGTGTGTTTAGTAATGCATACAGTATATACAGGGCCAAATTGTCACTTTTTAGCCAGACAGTGAAAACTGTATAAATATGATCCGTTTAAATAAATATTGGCTCTCACTACCACAGAAAAAAATACTTTGATGTTGCTTTAAATTTCGCTAGTCAATAAAATATTTTGATGCTTTTTAAAGACTATTCTTACCTTAATGTATAAGCACCTTTATTGAGTTTGTTTATGGACTAATATCCCCTATTCTAGTATGCAGAAGTGTTTCATTAAGGTTTTTATAGATTATTATATTCAATTTCTAACAGCACTTTCTGGAGTTGTTTATGGACTAATATCTTCTACTGTATAGGAGTGTTTATTGAGGTTGATTATAGACTGATATCTCCGATTCTAGTGTATAGGAGTGTTAATTGAGGTTGTATAGGGTCTAATATCTCCTATAGGAGTGTTTTTTGAAGTTGTTTATGGAATTATAGCCCTTGTTCTAGTTTACAGGAACATTTCTCTAGGTTGTTTGTAGACTAAGATGTATAATTCTAATATATAGAAGTATTTGTTAAGTTTGTTTATGGATAGAAGATTTATTAAGGTTGTATATGAACTAATATCTCCTATTCTAATGTATAGGAGTGCCTACTGTGTTTTTTGTGGAGTAGTATCTCCTAGTGTATAGGAGCATTTATTGATTATAAATGCTCTTGTGGCTTTATGATTACGACTATATAAAATTACTGGACTTAAGCCACTTGATTTACATAACATGGACAAAAGCTACTGGTCATTGTTACGCTGATCACATTGCAGTTTTTTTTTCAATGTCTCAAAGATGAGGTCATGTCTAAGCATGGTCTGTCAGGGTCAGAGGTCAGCTGTAGAAGGCCTGAGCTATGTGTTTGTTTAAAAAGACTCATGTAGTGAAAGAGAAGGAGCAGGCAGGGTAGGACCTATTACAGGAGAGGGTCCCAGACATGTGTGGGGTTTAGTCTAATTGGAGACCTTCAGAGCTGTTTAAAGGATATGGACCATTAGCTGGACTAGTAGCAGCAGTGTGTGGCCAGAACTTCAAGGAGCAGCCTGAAGAGCTTCCTAAAATTCACAAGGGCATCTGTTGATAGAGTTTAACTGAACCTAAAAGAAATGGTTGTGCACCAACTTAATAAGGGTGAGGACATACAAATACAAATTAAGAATTTTGCGGTAGCTTATAATATGTGAAACAAACACAAATTATATTCTATTTTAGATTTGGTTTCGAAGTTGCCCCTAACAGTTTGCCTTGATGCAGATTTTTGCAAACGTTTGAGTGCCCCTGGTCAAAAGTTATATATTTAATATGTGTACATTTCAAGCATATGAGCCTTTAATCTGTTTAAGTCTCCACATCATAATGTATTTTGTGATCATGTTAAGGTTGTGAAAAACAGTGAGTCAAGTGGGTCCAAACTTTTGACTGGTTCCTCACATACATTTACAGGTTTTATCAAAGAGCTTTCATGAACATTTGATAATCCTTCTTAATCCTTCTCTTAACCGCTTTCAGTTTACGGTCTCAAAATGTTAGTTGAGTGTTGAAATTCATTATTTCAAAAAAGCAACGCTGCTAAAAGAGTCCTGTGAGTGACTTCACAGACGATCTACTTCTTTAAAGAGCTTTTCAATAGATGGATTCTAAGAGAACCACTTTTTAGGCATGCATTGACAGGATAGCTGTTGGTCAATGCTGATATTCAATATTTTTCATGTACAAATTTGTCAATAATGGAAAAAAAAAGTTTTTCTTCTTTTTCTCAAGATAACGTGGATATTCTATATCATTCTTTTTTATATATATAAAAAAGGTCTCTGACTCGTTCTTGGTTTGTGGCTTTGACTTACTAAGTGAATGGATAAACTTTTAATGAACCTTATAAGCCATAAACCAGAAGTTCTTCATACTTTTATAAGGTTTCAAAACTAATCTTTTAAGCAACCCCATGTTGAAAGACACTTCAGGGAACCAAAAGTGATCCTTTTATAGTATCGTTCCAAAGAACACTTCTGGCATCTTTATTTTTAAGTGAGTAAGTTCCACATGCAGTAAGAGTTTCATAACCAGCCTCTATAAACAGCCACGTGTTCTGTAAGCTCTACTGTAAGCATCGTTTTAGGCTAGCAAGAGTTGCGTAATGATGGAGCAGAAATGTCAGAGTGTTGCACAGACTATTTAGAAAGTCAGTTATCATGTACTGCTGTAACGTATCGGCCAGAGTTTTTCAGATTTTACACTACTGGCTCTCTTGTTTCGCTCACTGCATATGACACGAGTGGCACAGCTCCACACAATGACAAATGACAGGGTTCTTTCCAGAAAGCCTACAGAAACAGTTTATGTTAGATTCTAGTCTGCATGAACTGAACTGCATGACCTGAACTTTTCCCCAGCAAATAGAAAAGGTGGTGCTTTTAGCTTAGCTCTAGATGACTGTTAGAAGAGTTAATGCATTTGAACAATTTCTGGATCTAATTTCCACTATGTTAAATTAGGGCCCAACCTATATATCCTATATCCTATAGGCCAGGGGTTCTGCAACATTATTTACTGCCCTGTTGCAGCTCCACAGCACAATTAGATGTTTAAGTAAAATAATCCTCCTTTGCAGTTAAATAAAGCCGTGCTAATCGTTCAACACAGTTTTAACAATAAATGGTCTTAAATGCTCCAGTTAATGTATAATTGCTAATTCACCCTTTAACCCTGAAGATCAGCAGGCAGACTGCTGGTCACATAGCAACACACAGCAGTCTTGCTTAGCTGTTAGCTAACAAAAAGGCAAAGAGAGACTTTTAAGAGTAACCTTGATCATTTGGAGACAAATGGACTTATTGTCAAACACTAAAAAGTCACGAAGCTGAAGTCAGATTCTCATTTGCCAGCTTCTCGTTTGAATTGTATTTAAATGTTTCCACCCTAAATGGTGCAGTAGCTATATTCAGGTGCCTCAGGCAGCATTCAAGGTGGATCAGGAGAATTAGAACAAGAAGACTTCAGCATCGTAAAAAGTAAAGAACTGAGACATTTTACAAAAAAACTGTTCTACCTTTGAGGAAAAGTTTACTGCTGGAGATGCGAGAAAAGCAGCTTTAATGTCTTTATTATTTTTTAAAGGTTAAAACAGAACAAAGTTTGTGTTTTCATGTATATAATATTTTTAGCCTGTACTTGCACATCAGCACATACGGAGCCATATTTACAAGCAACATGGCAACATTGACTTAAAATGTTGTCGTTGCAAACGTGGTTTGATTTTTGCTGAGAGGACAGAATTGCTTTTCTTAACATTTGGGTTGCCGACCCCTGGCCTAGAGAATCCCATGATCAGCCATTGATGTTTGCACAAATAATTTCGAAGTTGGAAAGCTCATCTGGTTAAAACAGCACAGAATGTAATAGAATTGATTCACCAGTCTTTACGGCGGGTGCTGGAAAGAGCATTTACATTTTTTAAAGAATGTATATTCTTGCTCGGATTCTTTTAAATCTCTTAAATCTGTGTTCCCCTATAATTCAGCACTGACCCCATCTTGCTCTATTTGAACTGAAAGAGGAGGAAGTGTAGAGAGGAAGCACTGAAGCACATTTGCTGCAGGTTTGGCTACAGTGATTGAGGTTATATGATCGGCGGTGCGGATGTTGTGGTGTGCTCCAATACAGTGTGTTAATGGATGGGTGTTGCTGTGTGTGCAGTAGTGAGGGTGCAGTCTCAGTCGTGTTGGATTTCTGTGCATGTGGTGACACCACACACACGCATCTCCTGCACCTGCTGCCAGAATGCTCAGGGACAGACGCCCCAGCCCGTAAAGCCTTATTTTAGGTCCGTATTTGACGTGTGGAATGGTTTTAGGACTCTGCTTTCTTATAGGTTCTTAGTCTCTCTGAGCCAGACATGACAACCTGTTAAGCTTTTGGTGCTAGACTGGGGTTCAAATCTGCCTCTAACAAGAGTACACCCCTCTAAACCCCACCTCAAATCCCTCAAGTACGTGCTCTGCTAACGTTTCAGGAATGCCCTTCATTGTAGTTTTGTCCAAGATGTGCTCAGTGCTCAAAGTCTATTCAGTGAAAGCACTTCACATAGTTTGTTTGAAGATATTACCCCCAGAGAAAAAAGATTTGGCTGGTTTGCCAGCCCAAATATGAATGCTTTTTAATGATGGTTTTAGCTGGTCAGAGAATGGAATTACACCAGACAGAAAATATTTGGTTTCACATCAAAGGTGCCATAGAATTCATAGACAGATATGTGACTTTGATGGGGGTGAAAAATGCCCACATGCAGTTTTAAATGACCATTTGCAGTTCTATGATTGGCCCCAGAATGAAACAAGCTGTTTTCCCTTTATTAGGCACTCATGAATAATCTGATGAACTCTGCTCTGGTTGGCTGCTTTACAGTAAGGCACTGCAATTGCTCACACTGAAGCAACATGACAAAATAGCCGCAGGCAGGAAAATAAAATGAACCTCTTACTAGTTCCAACTAGTCGAACTTACTAGTCACTAACGTTACCTACATTAGCTACTTTTGATCTTGACAAGACAAAGTAAATGAAAGTTGTTATCTCACTAAGAAGCTTCCAGATTAAGATGATCTGCTTCAGGAGGGGCGCTAGTGAGCAGCGTATGGAGTAGACGTGATTGAGGGAGCTCCTCTGCGCCAAACCTTTAAAAATTCTTTTTTTGCGCCATCTGTCAATAAATTATCAGTATTTGTTTAGCTCACGTTGAAAGTGAACATCTGCTGCTCTACGGAACTAAAATGCCACCAAAAGCTTCGAAACAACCGAAAGAATCTCTGCAGTCGGCTACAGGCATGGAGGACTCCATTAGCCGCGAAGCTAGCCAAGCAATTAGCGACGAGGCTCTGCCTCTGGTCTGGGAAAAAGTGTCTAACAAGATCTTGAAGACAATAAATGAGAGGTTTGATAAACTTGAACTGTCCTTCCAGACTTTGCAAACCACGCTACAGACAGTCACGGAGAAGATGAATGCCGCTGAGGAGCAAATTCAAGAACACGAGGCTCGCATTAGCTCGCTTGAAACGGCACTGACGGAGACCCAGAGGAAGAACGAACTCCTCAGGTTAAAACTCGACGACTTGGAGGGCCGGTCACGCCGTAATAACATCAAAATAGTCGGAGTGCCAGAAGGAGAGGAAAAGGGAAAGCCAACGGAGTTTGTCGCCGGGCTACTCCCCAAGTTGCTTGGAGCTACGCACTTCGCGGAGCCACTCATCGTTGACCGGGCCCATCGTGTGCTCCAGCCCAAACCCCCAGAAGGAGCAAAACCCCGCACGATCATCGCTCGTGTTCATTTCTACACCGAGAAGGAGCGGATTTTGCGACTTAGAGCCGGACGCAACCTCGACTACAACGGTCACAAAGTATACATCTTTCCGGACTACACGGCGGAGGTGCTGAGCCAACGGAGGAGCTTCAGGGATGTCATGCAAGCGCTTCGAGCGCTACAGGTGACTCACACGCTCCGTTTTCCCGCAAAACTCTGTGTCCAGCATAACGGTCAGCTCAAGAGCTTCACCTCCCCTGCTGAAGCGGCTAGATTTGTGGAATCTGACCTTAAACAAGTCTGAACAAGGACTGTAATACTATAGTCATTAGCTGGTTTCAGCGGTAATGTCGTTCAATAGCGCTTTTCGGGGTTCATTATAGATGGTGCTATTTTATTTTCTTTACATACTTAAATAAGGCGCGGAGGAGCTAAGGAGGTAGTGTAACTTAGCTGTAGCTTCATCAGAGATTTGTTTAGGTCTCTGTGCACTTAGTGTTCCTGTCTTCAAGGGTTAATACAGTGCTGCTCCTCTGCAGGAGCTTACTGAGTTGGGGTGGAATGTTTTACTGGGTGTTAACGTTAGGTTATGTTATTTTTCCCCTTTCATTCCTGTTTTGTCTTTTTTTTTTTTTTTTTCAGGCTGTCGCCCTACTTTTTCTTTTTTTATCCCTTAGACTTAGATGTCTGTAATTAACAATGCTGGGGCGGGGGTCACTATTGCCTCTTGGAATGTGAGGGGGCTGGGTCACCCAATTAAAAGAGGTAGGGTTTTCTCACATTTGAAATCCCTTAAGGCTGACATCATCTTCCTCCAGGAAACCCATATTGCTAAGACACAACAAAGTAGACTCAGAGTTAATTGGGTGTCCCAGGTCTATCAAGCAACATTCACTTCCAAAGCTAGAGGTGTTGCTATTCTCTTCCGTAAAAACATACCATTTCATCTAGAAGCTATAGTTTCTGATCCTCAGGGTAGATATGTTATAGTCTCGGGTCACATTAACTCTTTTCCGTTGACTTTGGTTAATGTTTATGGCCCAAATTTTGATGCACCTGATTTTTTTTGTAAATTGTTTGATGCTGTTCCAGAGGATAATTTTACCAACATTGTAATGGGCGGTGATTTTAATTGCTTCCTGGATCCTTATATGGACAGACTTTCTCAAAGGCCACCACCTGTGCTATTGTCAGTTAATGTGTTAAAAAATCTACTGAATTCTAGGAACCTGGTAGACATATGGAGATTGCAGCATCCAACTCAGAAAGAATTTTCTTTTTATTCTCATGTACACAAGTCATATACCAGGATTGATTATTTTTTGGTGAATTCTGAACTTATTTCTAATGTGGAAGACACCAAGTGTCATAACATTTTGATTTCAGATCACTGTCCAATTACTCTCCAACTTAAATGTAATATAGCTAAAGAAAAATATAGTTGGCGTTTCAACCCTCTTTTACTTAAAGATCCACTATTTAATAAATATATTATGTCAAAACTAAACGAATTCCTAGAAATTAATGACAACGGTGAGGTTTCAGATTGTACTCTCTGGGAGTCCCTGAAGGTAGTCATGAGAGGCTATGTTATCTCATACGAAGCACATAAAAAGAAAACGAACAGCGACAGACTTTTAGAAATACAAAGGGAACTTACATTAATTGAACATGCACATAGATCATCTCTTGCACAGTCAGACTACAATAAAATATTAAAACTAAAAGATGAATATAATTCAATTCTTAGTAAATGTGTGGAAACTTCTTTACTTAAAATGAAACACAAATACTTTGAACTGGGAGATAAGCCTGAGAGATTATTGGCCAGACAATTAAAAGGAATACAATCCAAACAAGCTATTCATAGGATCAAAGCGAAGTCTGGTGACGTACTTACAGATCCAAAGCAAATAAACAGTTGTTTCAGGGAGTTCTACTCTAATCTATATTCTTCTTCTTTGGAGGTAAATGAGGAAGATTCTAACCTTTTTTTCGATAAACTTGTAATACCACAGTTACCTGAGTTCTGCAAAATTGAATTGGATGCTCCAATATTAGAAACTGAACTTATGGAAGCTATTCAGGCTTTCCCTTCAGGCAAAAGTCCTGGCCCGGATGGATTTGGGTCTGAATTTTACAAGGCTTTTAGTAAACAACTTCTCCCCTATATGCTAAGGATGATAAATGATTCGGTTAGGAATAAAAAGTTGCCCAGCTCCCTGTACGAAGCAAATATTATCTTATTGTTGAAAAAAGGAAAAGAAGACTCAGACCCTGCTTCTTATAGACCAATAGCACTCTTAAACTTCGATCAAAAAGTTCTAACTAAGGTTATGTCGATTAGACTTGGAAAGCATATCTCTAAGATAATTCACACAGATCAGACTGGGTTCATACCAGGTAGATTCTCATTTGCGAATACACGTCTCCTCCTCAACATTTTATACTCTGACAAAATTAAAGATAAAGAGGCTGCAATTATATCACTGGATGCCCAGAAGGCTTTCGATCAGTTAGAATGGCCCTATATGTTTGAGGTGCTCAAAAGATTTGGATTTGGTGATTTTTTCATTTCACTGGTCAAGATGCTTTATCTTTGTCCTGTGTCAACTATATCTACTAATAGGGAGCGCTCCAGTCCATTTGAACTACACCGTGGGGTCCGGCAAGGGGACCCTTTGTCCCCTCTTCTTTTTGATCTAGCTCTCGAACCACTGGCAATAGGGATCAGGAATCATCCACAGATTCATGGCATTAAATGTGGAGACACTGAAAGTCTTGTGAATTTATATGCAGATGACTTGCTGATTTTTATATCTGACCCAGAGCTGTCTGTTCCCAACTTATTAAATTATATAGATGCTTTTAGTAGACTTTCAGGTTATTCAATCAATTGGAACAAGAGTGAATTTATGTGCATTACTAATAACCTTAGTCCTAGTTTCTTGAGATCATTGCCATTTAAAATAATTGATGATCATTTTACATATCTAGGCCTTAAGATATCAAGAAATCCTAAACACCTCTTCAAACTAAATTTTCTACATATGGTTGGTAAACTAAAAGCGAATATTGAATGCTGGAAGCTACTTCCTTTATCAATGATTGGACGTATTAATGCTATCAAAATGGTGACTTTACCACGATTCTTATATCTCTTTCAAAACATACCAATTTTTCTCCCTTCATCATTTTTTAGGCAATTAGACTCAATTATTTGCTCATTTGTCTGGGCCTATAAGCCCCCTCGTATTTCAAAAAGACATTTGCAAAGGCCGACAGCACTTGGGGGCCTAGGCCTGCCGGTGTTTAAGCAGTATTACTGGGCAGCCAATGCTAGGGTTCTTACCTATTGGCAGAAGGGAATCATAGATCACTCACTACCTGATGGGGCTCCACTGTGGTTAAGTATAGAGGCACAGTCCTTAACTAATACCTCTTTACCAGTTTTACTGTTTTCCACGACGAAATCTCTCAAGAGAACAATTGGTAATAATTTTATAATTAAAAATTCCTTAAGGATTCTGAATCAAATTAAGAGGTTTCTTTCTCTGCCTCCAGTCTCCAGCTATACTCCTATAGCTCATAACCATTTTTTTGTTCCAGGCCAGTTAGATAATGTGTTTCTTACATGGAGAGAGAAGGGTTTACAGTGCATCAAAGATTTTTATTTTGACAATAGCTTTACTTCCTTTACTCAGCTTAAAATTAAATATAGTCTTCCTTCTTCTCACTTTTTTCGATATTTGCAGGTTAGACACTATGTTCAAAAAAATGTACCCTCTTTTTCAATTAAACCAAAAGAACCTGTTTTATACGACTTGCTATTTTCTCCGCCTGACGCTAGACACTTGGTGTCCAAATTTATTGCTGCATTATCGCCACCAAACAATACTACCCCCCTAAAGGTAGGGTGGGCCAATGAGTTGGGTGCTGCAATTTCTGATGATATGTGGGAGGAAAGTTTGTCCAGTATTCATCGTTGCTCAGTCAACTCCAGGTATAGACTCATACAGTTTAAAGTATTACATAGGTTTTACTTTTCTAAAACCAGATTGAACAAAATCTACTCCTCTGTCTCTCCTTTGTGTGATCGATGTCAAACCTCCGAAGGATCCTTGTCTCACTTAATCTGGTCCTGCCCTGTATTGCATGACTATTGGGTTCATATCTTTCATTGGTTCTCTGAAGCATTCAAGGTGGATATTGTTCCAGATTACAAACTTGCTATCTTTGGTTATTTTGACAGTTCTGTTTCTCTTTCATTTGCACAAAAGCAAGCTCTTTTGGCGGGTATGGTTGCAGCTAAAAAAGTCATACTTTTATCTTGGAAATCTCCAGTGGCACCATGCTTTAAGAGGTGGTTAAATGAGATGTTATTCATTATACAAATGGATCGGTTACATTGTAATG